>NC_077227.1:152357699-152570199 GCF_027887165.1 Monodelphis domestica
ACCCTGTTTACTTCTGTTTCTTCATCTTTCAAACAATCTGGAGAAGGAAATGGCAAACCACTTCCAGTATCTTTGCTGAGGAAACTCCTAATGGGGTCACAAAGAGTCAAATGTGACTGAGATGCCTGAACAACACACAAATTTTGTATATCCTTTGGGTGCTGGTGTGTTGGAGTGTGTACTAATAAGAAAATTATAATATGGATTGCTTTCATGCTCTCAAAGAGTCTTCTTTCTGGTTAATGATCCCAAAATCTCTCAAATGATAGTCCTAGAACTTTTTTGGACCCCTTCTTTGGACCCATCAGACAAAGACTGGAGCTTCCCTATCATTATGGGTACCTTGTCCTCAGGAATATCACTCCATGATTATTGTGATCTATAGATCATTCTCTGTTCTTTCCTGGAATGTACGATTGAAATGCCTTTCCTTTAATTTCATGGCTTTTATGTAATACTCTGCTGCTTCTCAGTACCCATTAGAAAACCTGAAAGCATACAAATACAAACCCTAAAAGATGGTGTAGATTCCTCTATTTCATATATGCTGCCCTCAAGGATTATATTTCTGCCTCCAACTTAAATGTCATTTTTTCCAAACTAACAACAAGTCTACTTTATTTTTCACAGGGATCTCGAGCACAGGAACCTATCCTAGTCTCAGCAAAGACCATGTTGGAGAGTTCATCTTTCCTGATCAGGACTGCTCGTTCTTTGGCCATCAATCCTAAAGACCCACCCACCTGGTCTGTCCTTGCTGGACATTCTCATACCGTATCAGACTCAATTAAGAGCCTCATCACTTCCATTAGGTAGTTTTGTTTTTACATTTACATTTACATTTTGCAAAGGCTCCCCTTTACATTTTCCAACAGTATGATTAGCAGACCTTATATTAGCCTCAGGACTTACAGTCTCAAATGACTTTATATCTGTTTCCTGTTTTGATGTTTCAAACAGTCTTGTTTTCAGTGCTGCCATTATCATCATCCTTGTATTGCAGGTGGGGAGGCTGAGAGTCACTGATTTGCTCAACGTTATACGACTAATTAGCGGCAAAGCTAGAACCCGTCTCCCAGCTCCAAATCCAGTGGCCTTTCCACCATTCCGAAGGAACTAGGCTTTAACTGTGATACAGTTTTATCCAAGTGCCAGTGTTGTCTGTCCCAAGTCACCCAGATGCTCAGTCAAGGATACCCAAGGCTTGTTGTTCCTCCCTAAAACAGAGTTTGGGGGGATTAACACTAGTAAAATCTTATGAACATTTCAAGTCCTGCTAAATTTGTGGATGTCTCTGACATTTCCATTCATATTAGGACTCTGAAAAACATTCCTTGATTAGAGCATAACATTTTTAAACAGAGTTAAGATTTAATTCTATACAGAGGGAATAAATGAATCCCTCCCTTTATACAATTATACTTTGTTTCTCATTTACTTGGGAAGGTCATAGAATTAACTAGCACTTTCTTCCTTTATGTTCTAAATCATCACTGTGAAATTCACAACCCATGCAAAGAAAAATCCATTAGGTATTATTCTAATCCTTAATACAACTAGGAGCCCTGTCAGTACTACATAATGTGGCTAATATAGCTCATTTTTACTGGGAAAAGAACTCCCCTTTTATAATTATAACAATAATTGTTAACATATAGTGCTTTAAGTTTATTATTTCATTTGATTCTCAAAACAGCCCTATGAGATAGGCGGTTTTATTATTCCCATTTTACAGATGAGGAAACTGAGGCACAACGAGGTTAAGAGATTTGTCATGGGCTATGTAGCCAGTAAGTGTCTGAGGTGGGAATTGAACCTCATTCTTATAATGCCATTATACTCAAACCAGTGTGGAATATTAGTCCGTATCACAAAAGCTTGGCCATTCATGGAGTATTTGTGTAATTAAAGTTAAAGAGATTTCTATTGTTTCCTGAAATAGAGTATGTTCTTCAGGTATTGATAGACTCTCAAGTTGAGGATAATTTCCTACAATTTCCTTCATCTTGTCATGGCAGGATGTCCCAAGAGTCTCACTCCAGAGATAATATAGAACTCAGATTTATAAGTAAGTATTAGAAAAAGAGGATCAGGGATTTATTGCTTAAATAACATCATGAAAGAAGACACGTGATCAGAGTCCCTCCAGTGAACTAATCATTAACGTGATATCCCAAAGCAAAGTGGATTCTCCTTTTTTCCTAATAAAAAGGTTGTCTTTGTTTCAGGGATAAAGCTCCAGGCCAGAGAGAATGTGACTATTCCATCGATGGCATCAATAGGTGCATCCGAGATATTGAGCAAGCCTCCCTGGCTGCGGTCAGTCAAAATCTGGCCACAAGGGATGACATTTCTGTCGAGGTAATGAATGCTATTCAAATTCTCTTACTCTGCTTACCCTCTGAAAACTAGAGGATGTCGTCGAGAGATTTAGCATTGAGGTCCTGAATCCTTGGCAGACGTTTCACTGTGTAGCTGTCCTAGCTGTGCTCTCGAGTTCTCAAACCTGTACCAGCCCAGTGCAATCTAGGAGGAGGAGGAAACGTGTGGGTGTCTGGAAATATTAGTAATAGTACTGTTGATAATAGTAATAGCACTTATATAGCCCTTTAACATTTACAAAATGCTTTACAAATATTTATCTTTTTTTTTTAAGTTAATAAGAAAAAAAAAAGTGGTGGGTGGGAGGAGTTAGGGACATTTAATGTTAACCGTTTCCAACTATTCAGAGAACTGCTGTATGGAAGAGCAGTTAAATTTGTTCTTCATAGCCCCAACAGAAGATTTTGGAGCAGTGGGTAAAAGTTGTCAATGAACAGATCTCAGTTCCATAAATAGAAAATCTTCCCTAAGAATCAGAGCAATCCAAAAGTTCAGTGGACTAATAGGCCGGACTTACTGGAGGTTTTTAAGTAGGCATTCTTTGATTGTTGGGGATATTGTAGAAGGGATTCCTGTTCAGGGACAGATTTGATTAAGTGACTTTGATGTCCCTTTTCACTTTGAGGTTTTGTTATTTTGTGAAGAGCAAAAATATTTTTGCTTAAGTCTAAGTTATTAACTAAATTCTCCTTCTGTGAATCTAAGGTGCTCGATCCTAGGGTAAAGGAAGTAAGGTAAGTGGGATATGGAATATAAAATGGATCACAGAGGAAAGAAAAGGGACATTAATACTTGAAACTTGAAATTAAAAGGTGGCCACGGTTTCCCTTTTAGTAAGTTGAGAAGATGGTACCTACCAGTGGTAGGTACAGATTGTGAAAATGGAAAACAGTCAAGAAACTAGAAATTGAAGAAATGATGGAGTGTGTTGTTAACCCAGGGTTTCTAAATTCAATTTAGAAGATCATTGGAGCAGACCTTGGGACATAGATTTTGAATATATCTGTGTGCATTAAGTGGGAGAAAATGCATTGATCAAATCATCTGATTAAACTCAAATGCAAGCAGACTTCACCGAGATAAAATGTTTTATTCTAGGATGATTAGCTATATAACCTTTCATCTATTACTATTATCATTACCATTACTATTACTATTACTATTACCATTACTATGACCAATTACCGTTACCATCCATTACTGTTACCATGAAGTCTTTATCATATTGTAAAGAGTTCTTTTTCCTAAAACTGGAAGGTAGAAATTTTTTTTTATTTCTAAATAGAATAGGAATTTCCCTTTCTATTGTTGTTTTTTCCATCTTTCTTCTAAGTGCTCTTAAAAAAAACTCGCTTGCCTTCTTTCCTTAGAACTAATTCTGTATATTCATTACAAGGCAGAAGAGCAGTAAGGGCTAGGCAATGGGGGTTAAGTGACTTGCCTAGGGTCACACAGCAAGGAAGTGTCTGAGGCTATATTTGAACTTATAACCCATCTCTAGACCTAGCTCTCTTTCCTGAGACACCTAGCTGCCCCTAATTATAGAGACAGTGACAACCAATAAGGGCTAAGATTACTCGTTAGCCAATTTCTTGGCTCCTTGATGAGTTCTGGGAATGCAGTTTATAAAGGAACTTATTTACACTAAATAAAAATGTAACAGTTTGGGGGGAAGGGGAGGAATTAAAATTAATAGAGAGTTGAACTTATAGACAGAGCCAAGGCTGAGGCAGGAGGCAGACTTCCATATTTGAAAGGATCTCAGTTACCATCTAATCCTATCCATATCTGAAAAGGAATCCCAAGAAACCCAGAAATAAAACTAAGGGTAGCATTAAAAAAGGACTAAAGCTCAGGAGGACCTCCCAGAGAAAAGAGCCTACCTATAAAAAGGTTAGAAAAATTAGCAGACAACAAAAAAGCACCTAACTATAGAGAATTTTTATGGAGACAAAGAGCAAGGCACAGACACAGAGAGGGACAATGAAAGCAAAGGTAGCATATACAAAATCCAAAAGAAAAATATGAATTGGACACTGATTCTGGAAGAGCTCAAAGAGGTTTTCAAAAAGCAATTAAGAGAGGCAGAGGAAAAATAAGGCAGAGAAATAAAAGCCAAATGAAAAAGGAAGCTCAAAAGCTGATGGAGGAAAATGATCTCTTAAGAATTAGAATTGGGCAACTAGAAGCTAATGCTTTCATGAGACATCAAGAAGCAATAAAACAAAATCAAAAGAATGAAAAATACAGAAGAAAATATGAAATATCTCATTGAAAATGAATTCCTACTATAACATTCCCAACATGTGGTTATTTTAGACCATTTAAAGATACTAAGCAAGAAGGAATCCATTCCTTCAGGTACATAGATTCAATGCTCTCAACATTCTGCTTTTTTCCTCTAGAAACTCTTATTTACAAGTGTCTTTCCTCAGTGGGCACCCAACATCAAACATAATAATGAAGAGGTGCTGTCTCAGGAAAGAAGACAGCTGGACTGACTAACAAGCTGTGCTTCCTATGCCAGCCCAAGTTTTTTGTTAGAGTTTTGGGTTATTGCAATATTGTCCTGCCACCTCTCACTTTGGACTCATATTGAACTTGTAATCCTCTAAAACCTTTAGGTCTTTCTCAGACAAAGTGTGTAAACATTCCTCCTTATACTTGAAGAAGTGACTTTCTGAACCCAAGCATAAGATATACTAATTAATTTTCATGGGATTAGATTCATCCCCATTAGCCTGTCTAGTAGGTTTTTTACATTCTGACTCTCTCTCATCCAAATCTGTTAAGCCATCTCTACCAAGTTTCTGTCATTTGCAGAGAAGCTCTCTGAGATCTCTTGCCACGATCTCTGCATCCATTCCCAGAAACTAGTGGAAAGAGTGGTACATTCCTACTCCACCATTCAAGCAGCCCTCTGAGAGCCTGAAAGCTGGTGCCGCCTACTTTACTGTTTCTGTACTGTGAAATAGGCTTATCTTATAACTCTACTCTCAGAGTCTTTATCTGTCATTGCTATTTATGGAAGAGAAAAAAGAAGAGAAGAATATGTTGTTCGATAGATTAAAAAAAAAAACAACCCTTAGGGTGCCGCTGGGTAGCTCAGTGGATTGAAAGTCAGACCTAGAGACGGAAGGTCTAAGAATTTCTGCTTTAGAATCAATTCTGAGGATCAGTTCCAAGGCAGAAGAGTGGTGAGGGCTAGGCAGTTGGGGTTAAGTAACTTCCCCAGGGTCATGTTGCTAGGAAGTATCTGAGGCCAGATTTGAACCCTTCTCCAGGCCTGCCTCTCTATCCAATGAGCTGTCTAACTGCCTCTGTCCAGTATGTTCTTAATTCCTGAAATTGATAGTGGATTGTCAGAGTTATGGGACCCAACATCATTAAAAAAACAAGCATTTGACCATCAGACTATCACCCACTCAGTAAGTTCCTATACTAAGCTTAACCTGTCGAAACTAAACTAAACTAAAGTTTACTAAGGATAAGTCCAAACAGGGAGCCCAGATTCTCACAGAGTCCTTGGTGGGTCAGACGGCAGATATCCAGTTGTTAAGTCCTTAGAAGATCCAGGAAAGGGAGAAATTCTCTTCCAAAATCACTCTGTCCACCAGAATGAATGGGAAACTTCCTCTCAACCTTTTCTTGATGTTAATCTAAGGCAGGCAGCTTGAAAGATGTTTTTCCAGGGAGAATCTCAGAGTCACAACTTCAGCATGTAGATCCAGCTCCAGACAGATGGTTGAAAACTGTTCCAAACCCTTTAGAATCTTGACCCAGCCAGCTCTTGTAGAATCCTTGACTTGAGGGCTGTCAATCAATCTTTGCAACTTCTTTGCAACTTCCCTTGCTACAGTCCTCCCTTTGCACAAAGTCGAAATTGTGTTGAAAACACTATTTTGACATTTGTGCACCAACTTACTTATATATTAAATGAAAATACCTACCCAAAATAACAAACAATCTACACTCAACTCTCTTACTAAAATCATCCTATTCTGAGGATTTAATCAAGGAAAGGGAAAAAAGAATTAAATAATAAAGAATTACAAATTTCAAACACCGATCAAACATATGCAAAAGCATAACAAGCAAATAACATCAAAAGCAAAAGATAAACACAACTTTCATGCAAACATTAAACTCATCAGTACTACTCTGATCAACTAATACAGAACATTCTACTACTATTGTAATGCATAAACAGCAAACTTAGAGAAAATTTTTGAAAAATTACAATAAACACAACATTGCATAAGTTTTACAAAAAAATTAAACCAAAACATCAAACTCAATTATGCAAACTACATTTACCAATAGATAAAATTAAACACAAGTGATCTGTTTACATAAAATTTACACACATGTAAATATACACACCACACATGCATATATACATACATGTCACAAGTAGGCATGTACTGTTTGTGTACATGTTACATATATGTTGCACATACAGATACAGACACTATAATACAATTAATTTTACAATCCTATTATACACAGTATTTACATATATTTACATAGGTATTTACAATTTTGTGTGATATGTGGTGTTATATGTCTTTTGTGCTATGGAATGTATGTTGTTATGTATGTTGTAATGCATTTTGTAGTGTAATGCAGTATATTAACTTACATTATTTATCTTAAATTCTAATCTTATCTAAATCTCTGTCTTTATTCCTATCTCCTAAATCTCCTATCTACCTATATTCCTATACTAAGTAACTATTTTTGTTAGTAACTAACTAATTTATAGCTAATTATAACGTTGTTAGTACCCTAGCTATACATTGTTTCATTCATTCAACTGGTGAATCAATGTAGCCTAACCATGCTTATTTATGTTCTTGTGGTATGTTCTTATTCTAGTGTTATGTCAGGGTTATTGTTGTTAGTGTTGCGTTACTGTTGCATGTAATAGACTTACCCAATCTTCAGATTTTCCTTCTCTTCTCATCTCACCTTGATTGAAGAATTCTTCTCCAAATCCATGGTAGTAAATGTATTTATGAATGCTTGTATGAATATATGTAATGTTGTTTTGTGTTATAATACATTACCCACATTTTTTAGAAAAAAAAAAAACAAGCATTTATTAAGTATTTATGATGTGCCAAGCATTGTGCTATATAGCCAAGGGATATAAAGAAAAAAGGAAAAGAGATTTTTTTTGCCCTCAAGGAGCTTGCATTCTAATGGGGAAGATAGTATATATAAATCAGAATGTGTATATATATATATATATAAAGGATAAATAAGGAGACAATAGAAGGCAGCACAAAAAAAGAGCAGATGCAAGAGATGGTGCTTGGCCTGAATGTAAAGATAGCTATCCCTTTTAGTGGATAGATTGTGAGCCTTGGCTCAGGGAAGCCTGAGTTCAAATCCTGCTCCAGGCGCTCCTGATGAGCTATATCATCCTAGGAAATTCATTTACTCTTTCTGTGTCTCAATTTCCTCATCTATAAAATGAGGGTAATAATACTACCTGCCTCTTGGAACTATTCTGAAGATCAAATGAAATGAATCTGTGTCAGTTGTTTTGCCAACCTTAAAGAGTTATGTGAGCACTAGCCATTAGAGGAAGGCAGGCATTCTAAAGTTTGGAGGTTTGGAAGAGAGAGCCTTCCAGAAGACAGAAAACGTCATGTGCATAAAAGGCAGGCAGGCAGGCGAGGAAGGCTGGATCACAGAGTATGTGTGGTGAGAAGTAATGTAAGAAGATCGGAGAGATAGCAAGGTGATGAAGAGCTTTAAAAGCCAAAAGATTTTCTATTTTATCCCAGAAGGATCCCTGGGATATGGATAAGGTGCCGCTGGAGTTTATAGCACAGGAGGGTGACATGGTTAGATCTATACATTAGGAAATGTGCTTTGATGGTTGAATGGAGAATGGATCGGAGAAGGGATATACTCATGCAGTGAGACCAGTTAGAACACCAATTAGTAATAGCTTAGGGGAGAGATGATGAGGACCTGAACTAGAAAATGGCTGTGTGCATGGAGAGAATGAGATGTTTTTGCCAGAGATTTGATAAAGAAATTATAAAATTTGGATATGATGGATGAGAAAGAGTGATGAGCTGAGGGTGGTGCTGCTTTGACTTTTGAGCGACTCTCAGGACAGGAGAACCCCTTGCCCATGAGGAGATGTTTAGAAGATGGGAAAATTTGGGAGTTTGATAGAAATGTTACAATTCAAAATGTTCAGCAAGGAGTTAGTGCTGTAGGACTAGAGCTCAGGAAAAAGACTAGACCTGAAAAGCCTCTCCATTTCTATGTTCTTTACACCCATGGAAATGGATTCGATTACTAAGTAACAAAATATAGAGAAAAAGGAGAAAAGGGCTCAGGGCAGAGCTTTGGGAAGGACTGCCACGCTATCTGTGCTTGCATGGATGAAGATCTAGTAAAATAGCCTGAGGGAGAATGATCAGACTGGTAGGAAGAGAATGAAGAGAGAATGGAAAGCCACCTTGTTAAGTAGGTGGTCATTAGTTAATTCGGTTCAGTAAAAATTGGGTGCAGATTAAAGAATTTTTAGAATAGATTGAGGGGAGAAATAGAGGTACCATTCATAGAAAGATTAGTCCAGGGGGTTAGCTGAAAAAAGAAAGAGAGATAGCTGGTGAGCATGGTAGGATTGAGTAAGATTGTAGTTTGTTTTTTAAGAAATTTAGGGATGTTTATAGACAATCAAGTAAGGGTTTTTTAATTACATTTTTTTACTAATTACATGTAATAAATTTTCACACAAGTTTTTCTAAATTATGTGATTGAACTTGTTTGTTTTTAAAGAAAGTTGGGCTTGTTTATGGACAACAAGGAGTCAGTAGAAAAGGAAAGATAAAATATAGCATAGAGTATTGGTGATAATGAATATTGTGCTAGAGTAGATGGGAGGAAATAGGGTCATGGGAACATGTAGAAGGGATAGCAAGCAGAAGGGTGGCATCATCAGAGGCTGAAGTAAAGGAGGAGATTGTTAGGGAAGGTGTTGATGGGATGTGAGATGAAGAGGAAGGGAGAAGAGGGAATTCTCAAGAATAACTTCATTCAAGTATGCATTGAGGAACTCTTCAGAAAGAATTCAGGAAGAGGGTAGAGAAGGGAAGGTCAAGAATGGTATGATTAGTTTAAAAGGAGAAAAAGTTTGTTATTGCTGCTGTGATGAGAGTTACAGGAAATCCATTACAGAGAAATAAACATATTGCCTTGTTGTAGTGAAAGACCAATTAAGATTAGCTGGCATAAATTTACAATGGACCCAGTCAAATGTTCACATCCAAGAAGCCTGTGAAGGCATTTTGGGAGGAGGAAATAATGGATGACCCCATGGCATAACAGGGGAAGTTGAATGAATGAATAAGAAAACATTTTAGTGCAGAGTCTTATGTCTAGAATTCTGGCATGCAAGAAAAGGACCAAGAATGCAAGAAAAAGCAATTATAAAGATAGGAGCTTTGAGGAATCAAACTAAAGCAAACAAATGATTATTTCCTGTATTTTGGCTTCCTCATATAATATGGACTTCCTAGTCTTGAATCCCTGCCCTGGCAATTAGTCTTCCCATCCATCTCAAGCTCTCATCCTGTATCACTAAAAAATCAACCAATCAACCAAGTATTAAGTGCCTATTCTATGACAGGGAGTATGGTAGACCCAAGTACTAGGAATGAAGCAAGCCTTACTCTCAAACAACTTACCTTCTAATGGGGGAAACAAGAAGTACATAAAAATATAGAGTATAATAACTGCAAATATATACCTGGTGGTTAAATTTTAGGATGGAAGAAGGCACCAGCAGCCATAGGGATCAGGAAAGGCCTCAATGAGAACATAAACCAAATCTGGGCTTTTCAGCTTAAACTTGTTCTCTTTCCAACCTAGCTCAATCAATCAATCAATCAACCAATCAATAAGCTTGTGTCAGGCACTGTGGTAGGTGCTTGGGACACAAAGATAAAAAAAAAAAGATGGTCCCTGGTTCTCCATTCCGTTTGGGGATTGCCAGCCCCAAAAGAAGTTTCTCTATAATATTTAAAATGCCTTCATTGGCTTTCTAAATAAATGTCATAAAAATCTTTAACAAGTTGGGTTTGAGGTTTGGTTTGGTTTTGTTTTTTGCCCAGAAAAAAAAATTCTTTCCTTTCCCAATGCATGTTCTCCACTGTTGTGCCCCACTCCATTTCATAACCCATCTGTAGCAACTCAGTGTATCTGGAATGTTTTGCTGTTCTTGGCTAGTCACATTGTGGATATACTTGTCATTGTGATGACAAGCAATTAGCAGAAGCCTCCTGGAAGCCATTTTTTCTTTCCCAAGATTTTTTTGTGGTTGTTCGATAGGCCATTTTTCTCATTATATTTCATGAGCAAAGATCTCCTAAACATAAGGCTCATATACAACAGTGATCTGGCAAAATTGCCAGCCATGAAGGCCAGTCTGATTTCTGATGAGTGGTGCATTGTGACCATGTATTTTTGCCTTGAATCATCTGGTGTCATGCACATGTGTGCAAGGAAGCAAGCAGTGCACACAGTCTTTCAGATTTCTGAGACATGCATTTTAAATGAAAATTCCTGCCTAGTAATCCAATACTTCTTTTTAGATAATCATCAATAACACATTCTTTGATTTTATGGATTCTCTGGCGTTGCAAGAAAAGGTTCCAAAATCTTCTTCTAACTTTGGCACTTTTCCAGAATCCAGTTTAAATCTTTAGGACTGAGATTAAAGAAAAATAAACTAGTAAGAATTACATTTTGATAATTTTAGTGATTATAATCTCCTTATCTAAGAGAATTTATCAAGCCTCCCCTGAGAGCACCTTGCTGGGCAGAGGTGTTCGCTCTCTTTTTTAAGTATCTTTGATATTTAGTGAATTAGTTCCAAGATAGCTGAGTGGTAACTTCAGTGCCCACCATAAACTTTTTTTTAATACCTGTTGGCTATCTTTACTGGGTTCCTTTGTGTCTTGCTCAATAGTTTCAGTGGTTTTCTAAGGATAGTCAAACAAAACTGAAGACATTACTTGTCACACCTCACCAGCTAAGGCTGGAAACATACAGGAGGCAACTTGGAGCTATCAAGTAGTGGCAAGAGAGATTTTCTGAGCCCATCTCTGGTTTTATATTAAAAGAGGCGTCGCCAGTCTGCTATCCACAGGGCAATGTGTGAACCCTTGCTACAAAGGCGAATCAGGGGGAATCTTTTCCATGAGGAGCACCTGAGTTATTATCCGCTTCATCCTGCACCCAGTTGTGAGACTTTGTCTCTATGCATGCCTGTCTTATTGGAATCAGGGCAGCTCTGTGAGTAAATTATTGAGGGTAAACCTGACAGTGTCTTTCCTTATCAGGCTTTGCAGGAACAGTTGACATCAGTGGTCCAGGAAATCGGTCACCTTATCGATCCCATTGCTACAGCAGCTCGAGGAGAAGCAGCCCAGCTGGGACACAAGGTATTCTGGTCTGATGTGATTTTTTTCAAGCATGTATCGGTGTATCTGTGTGCTTGCATGCACAAGCACATGTCCATCCATATATGCTTAGAGAGGGAGAAGTATTTTAATTTATTATGCTCCCCCAAATCTCTCCTGTCATTTTGTCAGGCACGTTGAATGACTGCTTCCAACACTACATGAAGCTACAGAGAATATCACTCACTCTTTTCCTAGCATGCATTCAAGAAATGAAATTGTTTCAGGACTGTGATAACCAGTTGCCCCAATGCCTTTTTTTAATGCCAAAATAACCTTAAAGCATTTACTGATGAATGACAAAGTTTTCCGACAGAGTCCATCTTTTTCCTCTTGATATACTCAGGGAGTGTGAAATAGTGGAAAGTATATTAGATTTTCATTCAGAAGATATAGATTCAAAATCTGATTTTGTATGTAAAATTTAAAATTATATCTCAAATAATAAAAATAGTATATTTTATGAGGTTTAATAAATGGTCATTGGAAATCAAGGAATAAAGAGGATACAAAATAAAAACCATGTGCCCATGGCTGGTTAGCCATTTTTAAAATCCCCATTCACCACCATCATTGCTGACTGTTGTATCATACCCAAAAGAGAGGACGTGGAAGGAGTTACCACCAGTTAAATACCAATAACATTATCCTGCCAACGTGGAGATGCAGGAGAGATTATAGGGAATTTGGGGAAATACTAACGAATGAAATCAAAGGTTCAAAATCTCCATTTATACATGTGTCAGTTTTTCTTGAGAGCAACAAATTCCCTAAAAATTGCTGTTTGCATTTATTCACACATTTGCCCAATTACCTCTTTCCCAGTTGTTTTCTTGCCCTATTTTCCTATATTTTGAAGACTTTTATTCAGGTGATTTTTAGCAATAAGATAATGGAAATTAAAGAGCAATATTCATTATTTCATTTAATCAGTCAGTGAGTCAGCTAGCATATCAGTGGCAGCAGGCATTGTGCTTATCTTTGAGGATACAAAGAGAGCAAAAAAAAATCTCTCTGCTCTCAAGGAGTTCACTGTCTAAAGAGGAGACAAAAGGCCAACAATTTTAAAAAGAAAAGAAAAATATGTAACAGTTTTGAATCTGAAGTGTGGTAGTTTAAAATCTAAGACCAAAATAATTAGTTTCCTTTACTATTACTAGATTTATTTCTCATTATACAATATTCTCTTAAACCATTCTCAAAAACTTGGAAGGTTTTTAATCTATGGTCTTTGAACTTGGTTTTAAAAAATATTTTTATAACTTTATTTCATAATAATTGATTTCTTTTGTAATTCTACATTTTATTCTATGTATTTAATAACATTCTGAGAAGATAATCCATAGGCTTCAATTTAATTTTTAAAAAAGAAATCCTTCAATTAAATGAATGAAATACACTTTTAAAATGACATTTCATATAGAGTGCTTGTAATTTTCAAATTCCCAGAACATCTTATGTGAATCTCTCTCTGATCAATATAGGAAATAAACTCACAGCTTCAGCACCCATTGTGCAAAAAAAAAAAATTGTGACACCTTTAGGAGAACAATGTCCCTTGCCATAGTAGAACAGATTGGAAACTGACACTAGTCTTTCTGTTGCTATGTGCAAGACAAGCTTCTCAGGAAACCTTTTCCTAACTTAATAATCATGAAATAAATCAAAATTATTATCTCTGGGTCACTGCTAGCCAATAGAGATTCCATTCTGACTTTTAAATTTACAGAAATACATACAGGTTTCACTTTCTTCCCACCTGCCCACTCGTTGCCACAGGGTCCTCTGTCCACCCATTCACCTTCTTGTAGTCCTCCCTTGTCTCTCAATATATAGCAGAACTATACCTCTCTAGATGAAAAGGTCTTTCCTTCCATATTATATCACAAAGTCTAAGAACTACCATTTTCTTTAGTGTAACACAGAACCATGAGGTGACCCAAAAGCTGAATGAGTTTCTGATTTCATTTCACAATCGTATCTAGTAATAGATTCACATGGTATATTGAAAATGCAAGATTAATACTAATGCACCATTAAGACTTCACAAGCAAAAATCAAAGGTCTGCCTATTTAGAATCACAATAGTCATTTATTTGTTTTCTCCTCCATTAGACCTTGAGGTCCTTGAGAGCAGAAACTGTCTTTTGTCATTCTTTGTATCCCCAGCACTCAACACAGGACCTGGAATGTAATAAGGGCTTAATAAATATTTATTGATTGAATGATTTTCCAAAGTTGCCAGCTTACTCATATTTGTTATAGAAGAGATTTAACTGTAAATATGAGAAGAGGATTTAAAATGATTACATGTGGGATGGAGCTTTATGCAAATTATTTTCATAGCATTTTTCTGGAGTTCAGTCCATCGTATTATTGCCAGGTTTACATTTTTAAAAGGAAGGTTTTAGAAAACTGGCTTCATTTGGAAATCCCATTTTTTGAACATCTGAGCATGAAGAAACTGAAACATTCATTATGCCCTCCCATCTTTGTGTAGCCTGAATGGTAAAACCAAAATTCCTCTTATTTAAAAAAAAAAGAAAGGCAACCCATTTTGTTCATTTTCATCATACCACATAGGTTAGACAAAGAGGGTTCATCTCTGTGGAATCTCATAAAGTGCCCTTCCTTTCTTCCTCGAGTCTCCAGGTTATAAGCTTGGACCTGATAACAATTTGCTTCCTTTATTTAAAGCATTAAGTGAAGCCTCAGGATAGACCCAATCAATCACTGTCTCTTTGCAGTTTGGCAAATAGCTTTTTATCAGCTTAGGCTAAATCCAAAGCTAAATGTTTGAAGATAATGATAAAAGATTTTTTGCTTTTTTTCTCCCCTTTCAATTAAGCTTTAAGGCAGTATCCTGGACTCTGCTAGAAAACAGATGGCATTTGAAATAAGTTCCAATGATGTAGTCTTTTTGGTTCTATCATGAAATTAAGGAATCTCATCTATCAGTTATTAAGCTTTCTTTATATAGTAGAAGAGACAATTGTTTTTTTTTCAAAAGCCCCCAAAGTGTTTTTGTTAAACAATTGGTTTTAACATTAGACACATTTAAACTCAATACCAAGGGCCACGTTTCTCTACACTCCTATAATGGTCACAAAGAAGAGGTAGAATTCCTCAAGGCAGTTCAGAACCCTCTTTTGTAAGCTTTAAGATAATCATGATAGATGGGTTTCCAAAAGCCAAGTTACATATCTTCCTGCAAAGTCATCTGACCCTTCTTTGATTTCTGTCTTAACTTTCCCTCATAATTATGGCTTCAGACATATTAAATTGGATGCCTTTTTTGTGGATGTTTTCCTTGCAAGGTCACACAGCTGGCAAGCTACTTCGAACCCTTGATCTTAGCTGCAGTTGGTGTCGCATCTAAGATTCTGGACCATCAACAGCAAATGACGGTCCTGGACCAGACCAAGACATTGGCAGAATCTGCTCTACAAATGTTATATGCTGCCAAGGAAGGTGGAGGCAACCCCAAGGTATAGTCCAAAGGATTCTTCATCCATTAGGACCTCACAGTGGGGCCATTTTGAAATAGGCACTTGTTCCTGCTGTGTTAAATATTGCCTGGAAATTTTGGTTTTCCAAATCAATAAATCTTTTTTTTTTCTGTTTATTTGCATGATGAACTATATGAGAAGAGATGTCTGTAGTATTGGCACTCTTAATATTCCGCAGGGAAAGAGTGAAAAAACTATGTGATGAAAAGCTTTTGTGTTGGCTTCTTTTTCACGATATAGCAGTATATCAGCAGGCAGGCCTCCTTTGGGATGTGTGTGATTATTACAGGAATAAAAACACTATCTCCAGGCATCTGTTTAGAATTCGGGGAGCCTCCTTCCATTATTTTCAAGCAAGGGACACATCTATAGATGCATCTCTGAATTTAGACATTCACTGCGATATAAAAGCTAAGTCTGCTGTAGGGTCACTGATGCTATTGGCTTTTTGTTATCTTAGGGATGACAGCTTTTGTTATCTTGGGGGGAAGCATGGGAAGTGCTCTGGCCCATTTGCAAATGGAATATTTCTTCAGCTGATAGTATTTTGTTGTTCTATTCAGTGGTCAAGGACAGTGGCACATCATTTTCTTTAAGGGGTAACATTGGTGTTGAAAAGGCTTCACTAAGGAATAAGCAAGTACCTTCAGTTCTTCGGGGCTTGAATACTAGAAATTGTCCCCATCTACTCAGTGGCTAGTGATGACAGATTACATTGGATTTCAGGGCATCCTGATGTAAACATTTCATTTGACAGGAAATAGAATGTAAAAAGTTGGTTTTGATGCTTAATCGCCAAACTCCACTGAACGACTAACACATACATATTTTCTCTGTGAAATTTATATAGAAAGGGTCTCCTGAAAGTCTAGGGCAGCTTTAATGGCTTCAAACTGCACTAAGACCTTTGGGATACTGTGTGTGTGTGTACGAGTGTGTGTGAGACAGACAGACAGACAGACAGATGAACACTTGGTCGTTTATGCATTTTGATATTTTTCTTATTTTATGTCTTTACTACCTCCTTAATTTCTTCAAAAATGCCAGAGACCAGGAGTTGAAAATAATATAGTAGATGCTTACAAGGGAAAAATAATCTAATGCATTTGTATGAATACAAATGACTAAAACTGGGGACCTTTTTTCTCAAAAAAATAATTGCCCTTCGTTTTAGACTTTTTAAAATTTAAGTTACTGTCCTGATTCCACTTAGATGTCCAAAGTAAAAGAGAACATTTATGTGCCATTTTAACATTTGCAAAGTATTTTCAAATATTATCTCATTTGATCATCACAATAACCCTAAGAAGTAAGTGTTATTATTATCTCCATTTTACCATTCAGGAGGCAGACCGAGTGATTTGTCCAGAGTCACATAGCTAGTATCTCATGTTAGATTTGAACTCAAGTCTTTATTATTCCAGGTCCAGTGATCTACTTCAATATTTCTTCAGCTGATAGTATTTTGTTGTTCTATTCAGTGGTCAAGGACAGTGGCACATCATTTTCTTTAAGAGGTAACATTGGTGTTAAAAAGGCTTCACTAAGGAATAAGCAAGTACCTTCAGTTCTTCGGGGCTTGAATCCTAGAAATTGTCCCCATCTACTCAGTGGCCAGTGATGACAGATTTCTTCAGACAAATTTATTTTTTCATTAGGTTTATATATATAGTAAGCATTTACCGTGGGCAGTTGGGCAGCTGGGTAGCACAGTGGATAAAATGCTTGACCTGGAGTCAGGAAGACTCCAGCTCTTCCTGAGTTCAAATCTAGCCTCAGACACTTACCAGCTGTGTGTCCCTGGGCAAGTCACTTCACCTTGTTGGCCTCAGTTTCCTCATCTACAAAATGGGCTAGAGAAGGAAATGGCAAACCACTCCAGGATCTCTGGCAAGAAAACCCCAAATGGGGTCACAAAGAGTTGGACATGATTGAGAAGATTGTGCTAGTTACTGAGAGAGAGAACAAAGCTAGTTAACACACATATTCTCGTGGAGCTCATAGTCTAAGGCAGAAGAGCATGAGTGGTAAGGGATGGGAAACAGCTTAAGTGACTTGCCTAGAGTCCCATAGCTAGGATGTATCTGAGGATAGATTTGAACCCAGGATCTCTCATTTCTGGCCCTGCCTCTCCATCCACTGAGCTACCTAGCTGCCCCTAAAATATCCCACACCTTAAGGCTTATTTAGTATTCTCAGCCTCTTCTCCTCTCACCAATTGTATGTCTTTCCATGCCTTTGTTTGCAGCTTTCTAACCCATCTAGAATAGCCTCCTTTTCTCTGCCAAGTCAAAACTTCATAAAGTCCAGCTTAAGCGTTTCTTCTTACCTATGAAGCTGTTCTTGCACCCCCCACCCCCACCCCCATGACCATGGCGATTGGTCTGCTCGGCTGAAATCAGAGCACTTTTTCTATACTACTTTTTGGGGATTTAATCCCATTATGTGTTGTATCCTATCGTGTTTTTTAGTTGTTCCTTAGCTTTTGGGTTGTTGACCTTTTTACATGTTCCTGCCTGGTCTCAGACCATCGAGGATCGTATGACATGTTTTCCTGTAGACCTTCAGAGGATGAGGTCTCATTAGGGGTCTGTGACTTCCCTGTGTCCTCCCTCACCCAGTCGCAGGCCACCTGCCTCTCCGTGACAGACAGTTTCATACGTTGCTTTGTTCAAAAAACGCAGCCACGTTGCCACTTGGCCAAGATAAGTTGTATCTGTCACTGACCCCGTACTCTGAGCCCGCGGAGCTTCATTTCACCTGCCACAGGACGTGCTCCACTGGTTAGAGCTCCTGTGTCCCACCAAGGGACCAAGGTAGCCTTCTGGCAGTGAAACTCTTGAATTTAGATTTTTATTCTCTTCATACATTCTCTCTTAGTAAGCTAATCTACGTTGATTTAGCACCCATAAAATCGAATAATGCTTGCAAAGGACTTCATAAATATTATCTCATTTGAGCCTAAAACAGCCCCGGGAACAGATGCTCTTTTAGATGAGGAAATAAGTTAAGTGACTGAATACAGTGTCTGAGTCCAGATTTGGACTTGAATCTTCCTGACTCCAGGCAACTTTCATTCATATTCTCTCTCTCCCTCCTCTTTCCCTCCTTCCCTCTCTCATTCTATCTCTCTCTTCTCTCTCCTCTCTCTCTCTCATTTTCTCTCTCTTCCTATATTTCTCTCTTTTTCCCTCTTTCCTTCTCTCTCATTCTATCTCTCTCATTTTTCTCTCTCTCTCTCTCTTCCTATATTTCTCTCTTTTTCCCTCTTTCCCTCTCTCTCATTCTATCTCTCTTTTCTCTCTCCTCTCTGTCTCTCTCTCATTTTCTCTCTCTCTTTACCCCTCTCTCTCTCTCCCCCTACCTCTCTCTCTTCCTATATTTCTCTCTCCTCTTTTTCCCTCCTTCCCTCTCTCTCTCATTCTATCTCTCTCCTCTCTCTCTCTCTCTCTTTCTCTGTCTCTGTCTCGCCTCTCAAACACACACACACACACACACACACACACACACATTGCTTCAATAAGTAACACAAATGGGGTGTCATACGTGGAGGCACTGAGATGGAAATGAAGAACTCATGCAGTAAATGGAAAGCTTCCCTGCAACAGAATAGCCATGATGTGAAATAAAAGATGTAGTAAAAGGTGAATTTTTCAGCAGCTGGTGGCACAATAGACTGTGTTAGATCCAATTCAGGAAGACCTGGGTTCTAATCTGGCATCAAATACTAGCTGTGTACCCATGTTTCTGACTTCATCAGTTTCCTCATCTGTGAAATGGGGATAAAATAGCACCTCCAAGGGCTGTTGTGAGGATCAAATGAGATAGTAATTGTAAAGCACTTAGCACTGTACCTGCCACATAGTAATCACTATATATAGATCTATATAGATATGTTAGCTATTATTACTATTATTATTAATATCAAATATAGAGAATCAATGAAGGACATTGAAGGCCAGACTAAAGAGTTGGGGTTTAAACACTAGGGGGCAGGGTACCATTCTAAAAACCTGAGCAGACATGATATAAAGAAAACATTTTCAGGGATGATGCTCTACTGAATGTGAATTAAGGTTAAACTAGGCAAGTAGGACTTTAGTCTCATGGCCTCTTAAAATTCTATAGGGGAAGTTAGCACTGGGTATAATATTCTAAAGGAAGACAGCTTATGAGGGATAAGAATCTTTTAAGAATGAAATTCTGAGGGGCAGCTGGTGGTTCAGTGGATTGAGAGCCAAACCTAGAGGTAAGAGGCCCTGGGTTCAAATTTGGCAGCAGAAGCTTCCTAGTTGTGTGACCCTGGGTAAGTCACTTAACCCCCATTGCTTAGCCCTTATTACTCTTCTCCCTTAGAATCATTACACAATATTGATTCTAATACAGAAGGTAAAGGTTTAAAATAAAAATGAATGAAAGAAAACTTATATTTGTCTAGCCTATACTACTCTTCTTCCTTGGAACTGATAACTGGACAGAAGGTAAGGGTTTAAAACAAAATGAACTTCTGAAGCCCCAGAAAAGTAATTCTAGAGAGTTATCTAAAAAGACTAATGCAGATACACAAAGAATTTGAAAACCATCCTCAGTTTTTAAGACATATAGAAAAGGGAAACAAAGGCAGGCAGCTAAAGATGAACATAAAACCATGGCACGCACAGTCCTGTGAGATCATTATCTGGAATATGAAAGCTCAGCCTGAGCTGAGGTTGGCAAAAAAGTCAAAGGTAACCAAAGCAAGGGTTTTGTTGTTCTGTTTTTAAGACATTTGGGGGGAAAGAGGAGGATCAAAGAAGGGATGAGGCCACTCTCCCACAGCGTAGAATCAAAGGGACAGTGACATCTGATGACCAGCAAGCGAGAGCTACCCAGACTTTATTTTGCTTTAGTTTTCTCTTCAAAAAGGAATTATCTTTGGACTTGAAAATAAAGAACAAAAATAGCTCAAAAGGGAGTTGATCACCAAGATAAGTAAAGAAGCTGCCTGTGGTGGATTCTAAACCCCCGGACCAAATGAACTACATCCTAGGTTCCTAAAACAACTAGCAGATGACCTTTGGCAGTGATATCTGTAAGACTTGGGAGAAGGGGAGGGGGTGTTGGGATTAATGATAAGAAAAATGCCCTGTTTAAAAAAAAAAGGCAAAAGATGATAATGCATGTATGGCCCAGATCCAGTTGCTTAGCATCTCCAAGTGGGGAGAGGGAAGGAAAGGAAGGAGGCCATTTGGACTTTGTAGTTTTGGAAAACATATGTGGAAAATTGCTAATACATATAATTGGGGAAATAAAATATCTTTGAAACAAAAAAGGCAAAAATAAATTCTAAAAACTATCAGCCAGAGAGCCTGACTTTGATTTCTAGCTAAATTTTAAATATATTATTTAAAAAGAAAGTAAGCATTTAGAAATGAATGTATAAGAATATAAAGGCCAATATGACTTCATCAAAAACAGATGATATCAGACTGACCTTATTTCCCCTTTTTTAACAGACTGACAACTTATAGATCCAATGGATACCGTAGATAAAGTTTACCTAGATCTTACGATGACATTTGATACTATGACATACTATTCTTATGGGAGAGTTGAGGTCCTTACCATGATACAGCTGAGACATCGAAAACTGGCGAAATGGCCATATCCAAAGAATAGGCATTATTGTGTGTGTTACCTAGGGGAAAGGTCCCCAGGTGTAGACCCCAAGGATATGTGTTTATTCCTCTGTTCTTTAGCCTTAAAAAAAATCAGTTAGTTGGATGAAGGCAGAGGAAGGCTGCTTTTTAAATTTATAAAACTGTACCTCCTCATACAAGACACTCCATTTCATATCTCCGTGACTTTGCACCCACCATCCCGCCATACTTAGAGTGCTTTCCCACCTGGCTTCAGCCTCTTAAAATGCTCATTTCCCTCAGAACTCTGTTCAGGCTTTACAGTATTTCTGGATACCTCAACTGTCTTAACCCTGGAAAAAAAGTGCCTTGTATTTATTCCTGTATCTAATTTCTCCCTGGATAGTATGTAGCCTCCTTGAGGGCAATGGTGGTTTCATTTTGGCTTTTAAATCACACTTTTTGTTTGGCTGAATGATCTCCTTTGTGTACATTCTTTCTGACTGTCCTTGATGACTGAAATGCCATCCCTCCTCCATTCTGCCAACTGACCTCCCTGACTTCCTTTAAGTTCCAACTAAACTCTCCCCCTCTTGATTCCTGTGTCTTCCTTCTCTTCATTCTTTCCTATTTTATCCTGTATATCACTTACTTTGTATCTATTTCTTTGCATGTTGTCTCCTCCATTCGATTGTAAACTCTTGAGGGCAGAGACTATCTTTTGCCTTTTGGTTGGGTTTTTTTTTTGTTTGTTTGTTTGTTTTTTTGGTTTCCCTAGAATTTAGCCCTGTACCTGGGAGGCATTTAATAAATATTTACTCATTGATTGATTGGCTGCCCTGTGGAAGAGGCACTCTGCATACTCTTGGAAACCTAGAATCAGCTTGTAGAAATCACAGAGAAAACCTCTGTAACCTTTAGAGCCATCTAATAGCTGAATGAGCTGTGCCAGCTCATTGTGAGTTTCCTGGAGGTCTCTAAGCAGAGACTGGAGGTTCGCTTGTCAGCTAGGTTGTAGCTGGAATTCTTTTTTCATGCACAGGGTCAGACTGTGCCATTAAATAGAGCCATTAAATCTCCTTCTAACTCAGAAGTTCTGCAGGTCTCTGAGTGTGTCTGAAGGACCCAAGGTGAAGTGGTGGGGGCTCAGTTGCTGTAGAATTAAATAAAGGAAAGGGCAGATCTTTGACATGTGCCTGAGAAAGAGTCCTTACAACTTGGTAATGGTGCTTGTGTATTTCAAACCTCTGAAAAAGATGAACAGCAATGGTGACATAGAGGAGAGGGGAGAGATATTTAGCACAGCTTTTAATGACCTCATGGGGGCAGCTTGGAGGCTTGATGGACTGAGATTGACAAGAGGTCCTGGGTTCAAGTTTGGCCTCAGACTCTCCCTAGCTATGTGACCCTGGGCAAGTCACTAGGCCCCCATCATCTAGCCCTTACTGCTCTTCTGCCTTGAAACCAATGCATAGCATTTATTCTAAGATGGAAGGTAAGGGTTTAAAAAAAGAAAAAGAAAGAAAATCTTTTGCTTTTATTTCAATGGCAGCAAGCGGCAATGTCTAGTGAGATCATGTAACAGTGCTGATCTAGATGAAGTTTTAGAGCAGAAAGGCAGATTTAGCAGTTAATTGAATTACTGATAATCCATGCTAGGTGAAGTCACTTTTTGACACAATTGTCACATTTGTTTATATAGTCTTTTCCTGGAGATTCTGGCTCATTCAAATACTGTCATCTAAGAATGAAAACCACAGATCATTCTAAGTTGTAGCATTACAACCTGCTTACCAAAGGAATATATTCATTTATAAATCAGAAATTGTATGACAGCATTTCCTGAAAGATCAGTTTGATTAGCGTGAATGTCAGCAACATCCTGATACCCAAATGATGGTATAGAATCTAAGCAAAGCCCCAAATGAAACTGGCAGTGCATTAGCTTCAGAGGAGGAGAAAAAAAGGGGGGAAAGAAAAGAAAAAAAAAGTAGAAGTTCAGTAATTAAAGAAAGGGAAGAAGAGAGAGATTTTATGAGATATAATATCTTTCATAATTATAATGCCTTCTTATAATTATATCTTATATAGCTTATAATACCTTCACCTAATTTGATAGGGAGTCACAGAAATTCTATTTTATAATAAATGAGAAGACTAAAGATCAATGAAGTTGACTAAATCAACATTTATTAAATGCCTACTACATGCTAGGTACTATGCTAAGTACTGTTATGTTTATATGCTGTCAGTATTAAACTTTTTCATTTTCTTTATTTTGCTTTTTTCCTCACAAATTAAAATGGGGGGGGGGGGGAATAATACAAGACATTACAATGTACCATAAGGTGGATTTGTGTTACAAGTTTACCATTATGTCAGCATAAATTTTAAATGTTAGTTTTTTAAAATTTCAGGGTTTTTTGTTGTATTTTGTTTTACCAAAAAAAAAAAAGAAAGTTAAGGGGAAGAAACATTTAATACAAAATACCAGAATCACCTTATAAGGCTGATTTCTGATAGAACTATATAGGCTATATAAAAATTTATTTAAATTTTCCTTTTCTTTTTTCCTCCAAACACACTTGCCCAGTATAACACAGGGAATTCATGACAGAATTGAGACTCAAACCAGAGCATCATAATTTCTAGTTTTTAAACTTTCTATCCACCATCTTTTTTTTTTAAACCCTTACCTTCTGTCTTAAAATCAATACCAAGTATCAGTTCGAAGACATAAGAGTGGTAAGGGCCAGGTAATTGGGGTTAAGTGACTTGTCCAGGATCACACAGTTAGCAAGTATCTGGTGTCAGATTGAACCCAGGACCTCCCATCTAGCCACCTTCTTGTTTTATGCTGTGAACTACCCTCCACAGTACTAGAGCATTGGTATTTGTTTCTTTTCTGGAAGGAACCATTCCATTTGGCAAATCTGACTAGATTTTGAATGGATGGTTTTCCATTGTTTTCATTTATGCAAAGAAAATCTCACAGTTGGAAACATATATCTAGCACTCTAGTTAGTAATGAAATTTTCACTTTGGAAATAAGAACTGAAAGCTGTGTGAAATATGTCTTAATGGCTTACCTTTGATTTCAGAAATGCTAGAAAATGTGGTTGGTAAATGCAAGAAAATGCTGCCTCTCCTCCAGTTCTATTCCTTCTCTGCCAGAACTAGATCAGTTTTGTAGACCTGATCGGTATATGTCACTGCAGGGTTATAACATGGACCTCTGACTACACCTCCATCTCAGTCCCTTCAGGACTAGGACATTCTACCATTTCAGGAAATGAAGCCAGTAATTAGGAATGCAGAGTTAAAAAATTCTGACTGTGACCCCATTTGTGGTTTTCTTGGCAAAAATACTGAAATGCTTCTCTGTTTCCTTCTCAAACTCATTTTATAGTTGAGGAACTAAGGCAAATGGGATGAAGTAACTTGTTCAGGTAGTAAATGTCTGAGGTCAAATTTGAACTCATGAAGATGAGGCTTCCCAATCCCAGTCTCAGTGCTCTGTCCATTTTACCACTTAGCTGTCCTTGATATATTGCAAAAATTAAAATTAATGTACAATACTTAAAATATTATATTTATAAGATTTATTAGTATCACTAGAAGTAACAAAATAAAAAAGGCAAAAAAAGCATGTTCCCCATGGCTAATCTACCTATTCAAACAGCCCGCTCCACCAAATTCACAACTCAGGAAGCAAAGAGAGCTAGCCACAGAAGACCACCCTATTTATCTCCTGTCTACCTCAGAACATAAGGACTGGAAGTCAGTGGGCTCCTGGGAAATGTAGTTCAAAGGCACAGGATTTCCAATTGCACAATATGGATTAGAGTTTTTCAAAACAAGAAATTTTTTAAGGTCAGAAGAGGAAGGATTAGGAAAAGGTTTAGGGAGAAGGTGATATTTGAGTTGGACTTTATGGATATGAATACCACAGGAGAAAGGAGGAAAGAGGTTATTCCATTCGTGAAAGGAAGATATAAAAGGTAGATCTCTTTTGAGGAGCTGAGCATCATCTGATTTTGCTAGATAAAACATTGGTCCATTGCAGGAAAAGGAGTCATAAATAATAAGACATGATTACAACAAAACAGATCTCAACCCCATTGCCAGAGGCAAGGGGAGGCAGGAGCCCAGGACTAGTCAGCACTTTTTAAAGGTCAGCATTGAAACAAGGTGCATTTTACTACCATATGGAAGTGCAGATGTCAGAATAAGTAAGAGTAGAGTGTATTACCAGTTGTTCCCTCTTTGGTGAACCTTTTCTGAATTTGAGTGTCCAGAGGGCAAATTCAAACTGCCTCTGAGCCCACCACCCCCATTACCAGAGAGAGGTGAGAGAGAAAATACTTACTTTAGGCAGCTAGACAGAAGGGCTGAGCATCCAAAAAAAAATGTCCTGGGGTACCAGGAAGAGGGAGAACAGAGCAGCTCCCCAAGTGCCAGCTCTGCAGGCATGCCACATCTTCACCAATGCTGTTATAGACCATTGCAACTTGAAAATGACTATGGGATTTAGCAAGGGTATGATTGGAGGAGGAGGAGGAGCAATAGTAGTCAAATAGTAATAGTACTAGTAATAGCAGATCTGTGTATCTGTCTCTGTGTCTGTTTTCCCTCCTCCTGGACATCTTGTTTTTAAGATAATTTTCACGATAAGGCCTCCAACAAAACCCTAGGGCTTTTCTCAGACAGGACACCACTCCTTGAGGTTCTATTCCCAAGGCAGATGAGGAACCAGGGAGACTTCCAGATAGTGTTTGAATATGTATCATAAAGTCATTCAATTTCAAAGGACCATAAGAGCAAAACTTGACCATTGCAGATTAGTGTGAATTATCTTTGAAGTAGATCAGACATCATCATCATAAATGGTGACATTTATATAATACTTTAAGGTTTGCAAAGCACTTTGCCTAAGTTATCTCATTTGATCCTTGCAACAATCTTGTGAAGTAGTAGTTGTTATTATTATTATTATTATTATTATTATTCTCATTTTATAAAGGAAGAAACTGAGGTTCAGAGAAGTAATGTGACTTGCCCAGAGTCATACAGCTAGTATCTGAGGCTACATTTCAAGTAGGGCCTGTCCTGCGTCCCAGTCTAATAGTCTATTACTGAGTAGCTCAACTAGTACACATTGTTGTGGTCTTTAAGATTAGGAGACCCTTTCAATTAGGTAGTTCCTTTAATGAAAGAAGAGAACCCTCCAGTAAGAGATTATAGTTGCTTAAGGCCAAGTCTTAGCAGAATTCAAGACCTTCCGGAAATGTGACTACAATGTTAGGATTACAAGGGATCTCATTTTTAGTTCTCAGTGTCTGTGGATTTGGGGAATTATGAGGGATTCTGGTTCAGAACAATGTCCTTGTGGTAAATAGAACCATAGAATTTTTGAGTTAGACTTTGTAGATGGTCCTTAGAGATGATCTAGTCTAACCCCTCATTTTATAAATTAGGAAACTGAGGCTCAGATAATTTGTGACTTATCCAAGGTGACCAGTAAATTTGAACCTCTGTATCTAAGGTATTTAGAAAAAGCTTGAACAAAGAGCTTTGGTAGTTTATTTGGTTCCTGCAGGCTGACCAGGAAGAGAGGAAGACCATCATGATTCAGTGAAAAGAGGGATGAACCTAGAGTCACTGCCATTGTTTGAATCCTTGCATGGATCCTTACTATCTGTGACCTTGGGCCAATTCTTGAAAGTCTCATGGCCTCAGTTCCTTCCCAGGAAAGTGAGAAGGTTTGAATTCTGCCATCTGTGAGATTCTCTCCCAGTTCTATATTCATGATCTCATCATATTCCTTTCACTATGTATTAATTTCATATCAATATGACTTCATTATCTAGGGTGCCTTTAAGCACACTTACTTTCTGCTTTTCTCTCCTATTAATATGCATGTTTATTGTGGCTTCATCAAGAATCAACATTAGAACTACTTCTGTATTGAACACTCGATGTTGATTCACAGTCATACTGTTCTCCATCCATCTCCAAGTTTATACTGCTTCATGCCCTGACTTCATATATTCTTACTATCTACCACCAGACCTACCTGATTACCAATGGAGAGACCATCTTAAAGTTTCTAAATGCATCTAGGGAATAATTGACAGGTGATGTAATCTGTCATTGGCATCCCCAGGCTCTCACCCCTCAAACCCATTAGTATTTTTTAAACAATATCACCTATTTGCATGGGTTTTATAATAGATGGTATTTTGAGGGTGTATACTTGATGGTATATTAGATGACTAATGGATCAAGATTTTCCTACCCTCCTCTCTATTGCTCCCATTTTCCTCCCTCTCCAGAAGCCTTTCAGCTTCCCTCTCCCCCCTTCTTCAGTCACTCAGTGTGAGCTATGAGATTTCAGAGGAAATACTCTTTTCTCTTCTTTTCTCAAGTAAGGGTTTACTTGGGGAAGACAGGACAAGGATGGAGGATAAGGTAAGAGGAGTAGGATTTCCCTATTCTCTACAGAGAGCCTTGGTTAGGAGGATATTGAGGGAAATGGCAAATTCTGTCACAAGCATGAACTAGAGTCAGTCAGAGAGATATGAGGACAACTGTCTTTTCTTCTTCTTTCACCTCAGCCAGCCAGCAAAAGCCTTCAGCCTCTGTCACCACCATCAGCCAAAAGCCAAAGGCCTCCCAAACAGTCACCATTGGCTTGGCTCCAAACTGCTTTTTCCAGTCACATTCCAAAGGGAATCTTCATTTGACTGACAGATGCTCCATCCTCAGCTTTCTGTCCCTTGCATGCATTTTCTTATAATTTCTCGCTTCCACAGTTTCTCATCTAGGTAGTTCCCTACTTACTGCCAACTTCTAAGGTGGCTTTTAAAGTAAAATAGAGATTGATTTGTTGCTTACCTCTACACACACACACACACACACACACACACACACACACACACACACAAGTGAATAGACATGTAAAATGAGCAAACAGAGATGTTAAGTATAATTTCTTTTGTTAACCTAGAGATTCTAGCAAAATGGAGTCTTGTTCCTAATGATGGGAAAGTTTGCCAAGAAAATTCAATACCTTCCACCCTCCCTTTTCTGGTAGCCTTTGTCTTCTCTTCATATGTGTTATGGCAGATATACCAGAGACACAACAAATGTTAGACTTGCAGCACTGGGAATCACACCTGCAAAAGTGAGTTCAGGCCACCCAGAAGGCATTAAGTCAAGCAAAGAATCAAGGAAGATTGCCAGAGAACAGAGTTTTCATTGTGGGAATACAGACCCCAGGTGTGGGAAGATGGCTTGTGCCTCTGGCTCTTCAGGTTCTCCTGGCCTTTAAAGGATCAATATTTAAGGTGGGCTTACGATGAACCTGAAATTTTTAGTACATTTTTCACGTTTTATAACTCAAGCCAGTATGTTCCGTCGAAGGCCCCGTCCATGAACCCTTATGCTGTCTTCCTCCTTCTCTCCTCACCAAAGGAGGTTGTTGAGGTCTTTCTGGGTGTCCCCTATAATACTCCAGAACAAATGATGGAGCATAAATAAACCTTCAGAATAACTCCAATACATGGTACTCTGGAACATCCCCTTTCTGATTGATCAGATAACACCAGCATTTCTACTTCTGCCAGCATCCTGATTGGTCTCCCCACTCGTGTTTTCTGAAACCCGCCCACCTGAGGGATAAGTAGTTCTTGCATTTACCCACCACATTTTCTAGCACTTCAGAAGTCGGAGGTGAGCCATTGAGACATTTCACATAGCTCTCGGTCAGGGCTAATGAGAGGGAGAAATAAGCTGTACGCGTTCTTCACGAGACAGCCCTGAGCATCTAGCCTCGGCCTTTGTGCAAAATGAAGGCAGTGCATTATGGAGGGATTTGAGAAGGATGGTTGAGATTACAAAGCAGTGTATCTGTGTTCTTGTCCATCAGAAGACAGCTTAGACTAGCGTAACCCCTGGGACTCGGAGAGGATGTAGATCTGCTGCTAGCATCCCCTGGAGACTCCCCTAATATAAATGTGTCACTGTGTGCCTCACTCAGGACGCTGACCCCAGGGAAGGTAGACAAGGAAACTATGTGTGTCTGTTTCCTTTCCTTCTGAGCATCAAGCAAACCGTGGATATGCTTTGTGCCTCCTTTTCTGGTGGAGAGCGGAGGGGGGGAAACGGAGACGATAATCTTCCAAAATCACCTCAGCGGGTCATGGCAGGGTCTTCTCGTGACCATTTAGGGCTGGTAGGACACCTACCCCATAAGCCTGAGATAACGGGAGAGCCTTTAATAAAATAACCTTTAAATGCCTCAACAAGGAATAGGACATTAGGAAAGTTGAACACAGGAGTAATTCTATTCATCAGGAACATTAATTTAGGACTATTAATGGAAACGGGATGTCCAAGTTAAAGGGACTTGGAGCTCTTTTCCAGCTAGGAATTCTGGGAGGCTTTGTGGTATAATGTGTACAGAGTGTTAGATTTAAGAGTCAGGAAAGCTTGAGTTCAAATCTGCCCCTAACACTAACCAGCTGAATGACCCTGCAGGAAGCACTTCTCCTCCTAACCCTTACGATAAAGCGAGGATAATAATGATATAAGAGCTATTTAAACCTTTAGGACTATATAAATGATGGTGGTGGTGGTGGTGGTGGTGGTGGTGGTGGTGGTGGTGGTAGTGGTAGTGGTAGTGGTAGTGGTAGTGGTAGTGGTAGTGGTAGTGGTAGTGGTAGTAATAGTAGTAGAAGCATCAGTGATAGCAGTGGAACATCTAGCTACCACAGCGGATAGAGCACTGAGCTTAAAATCAAGAAGACTCATTTTCATGAGTTCAATTCTGACCTCAGATGCTTACTAGCTGTGTGATTCTTGGAAAGCCACTTAACCCTGTTTGCCTCAATTTCCTCATCTGTAAAATGAGCTGGAAAAGGAAATGACAAAGCACTCCAGCCCCTTGGCCAAGAAAACCACAAAATGGGATTACAAAGAGTTGAATATCACTGAACAACAAAAAGCAACACCAACAGCATGTGGCATTTAAAAGAGTGGTAGCCATAAACTGTAATAGTTAAAATGGTTGATGGCCTTAAACTGTAGTGATTAAAATAGTGGAAGATATAAATTGTAGTAGATATAAGAGTGGGTGAGTAAATTTTGACCGCAGAAAATATGTTTTCACTACAGTGTCTTGTTTTAAAATCAATATATAAGGTGGTCGCCAGGGAAATATTCCCAATTATGAATATGCCCAAGTCAACTGGGTTTTATAGCGATTTTAATTAATAATACAATGAGGAATTAAAGAGAGAGAGAGAGAGAGAGAGAGAGAGAGAGAGAGAGAGAGAGAGAGAGAGAGAGAGAGAGAGAAAGGAAATAAATGAGAAAAGAATGGGCCGGCCCAGGCAGCCCTGGCCAACCCAGGTCTAAGCCCTAAAAAAAAGATCAGTCAGTCCTAATCACTCACCATAAGATCTGTTCAAGCGAGGATTCAGGGGGACAGAGTCTCCCCAGAGGGAGTTCCAGCCAGAGTCCGCCTCCCTTGAAAGACCTCCTTAGAGATTGTCTCTCAAGAGCCTGTATATCTCATGAACCCTCTCAACAGTCTGTCCTTTTTCTTATATAGCGGGTTTTCTTCTATGTTACCTCCCCTAAGTTCTTCCATCTACCAATCACAGTAGACGTTTTCCAAAGGGCAGCCCATTCTGAATTCACACCTGAGTAGATTAATCCTTTTAGTAATCAACACCTGAGTAGGTTAGAATCTCTGTGTAAGTTTTTTCCTCTTTGCTCCTTTTAAGTTCACAAGTTGCCTGACCTTTAAAGGTACTTAGCACCCCTTTGTAATAATTCTAAAAATAGGCATGGCTTAAGTATGGGTTTAAGTACTTTTCATTGTTCTGCAAGGAGTTTTCTTCCCTAAAGCAGTCTTAAGTACCAGTGGAGTAGAGGTCTTCCCATTTCTGATCTAAGTAGAGTTCTCACATTTTAGATCTAAGTAGCTTCATTGTTTAAAATGGGGAATGGTCTTAACCAAATGTTCTAAGGTAGAGTCTGAGAATCTTTTAACATTCACAAGTCTGAGAAATTTTAAGGTTTACAAGCAATAGCAGTAGTAATAACATCGTCTCCTTAATAAAAATTTACTGTATAAGAGAGCTGATTAGTGGTTATAAAGCTTTTTTTTTCTGAGAACATTTCTCTAATCTTTTATTTGGTTATCTGGCTTTTAAAACCTCCACTGTAGAAGAAATTCCCCACCCCAAAGATGGCCCATTGCTCTTGGGGTGACTTTGATTATTTGGAAGTTTTCCCTTACAGTCAAACTAGTTATGGTAGGCATGATAGAGGATGCTAAAAGAGCATATCATGGGGTCCCTCCCTCTAAGGAGGATTCACTGAACCTAGAAGGGAAAGATTAAGATGCATGAAATGGTCTTGAATTTTATCCGGCAACACTACATAATTTAAGTTCTAAATGTTGTGGCAGAGGCCAGAGATGCCAGGGTGGTCCCCAGGAGAGGAGAGAGATAGCAGAGAAGTGTAGAAGAACTTAGAGGATATCTGACTTAAGATGGATTTTGAAGGCAGAGAAGTTTCCTTTTAAGTGCTAGAAGCACATAGGAAATCTCAGAGAAAGGAATGAGCCTAGGACATTCATGGGATACTGAGGAATTTGTCCTGACTAGAGTAAGGGACGGTGTATGTTTCTTGGATTTCAATCAATTAAAGTAGGAGTGCAATATTGTCTGCAATTTAGTTTTTTAGCAGTTTCCCTGAATCATATGCGTGATACTACGCATAGCTAAAACATTAGTTGACAGTCAGGAGCTACAGTTATGTTGATGGGTTAGAGTAGGCTGAAGATACAAAGACATCTAATGGGCATAAATGTAAATTTTGAAATATGGATAAAAAATAAATTACAGAAGTAGAAAATAAGAGAATTTTGGCTAGACAGTAATTCCTGTGAAGAAGATTTGGGTGTTTCAGTAGAGGAGAGGCTACATTGTGAAGGAGGTGCAAAGTTCCGACCAGGAGAAATGGCTACTCTACTCGGCCAATATCTAGAGTACTCTGTTCCCTCTTGGATGCTTCATTTTATTGAAGTCATTGATAAATTTAACTATATATTGAATAGTACAAATAGAATGGTGCAAGGACTAGAAACTGCCATAGAGCATGTAGAAATAAGATTATATAGCCTGGAAAAGAGCAGCCTTAGGAAGGATATGACAGATATCTTCAAGTATTTAAAAAGTTGTCATAGAGAAGAGAAAGGGGATTTTTCCCCCTGATTAGCCCCAGGAAACAGAATTAAGAGTATTGAATGAAAGTAGCGGAAAGGCAGAGGCTCAATGCCAGGAGAAACTCCTTAGCAAACAAAGCTGTGGATGCGGGCTGCCTTGGCAATGAATGGATTCTTCATCACTAAGGCTAAATAACTCCTTATCAAGGGTGGATCATAGAATTGAAGCTTGTGAGCACCTCCAAAGCTTCCTTCCGCGTCCCCTAATTTTACCTCTGAGCATACTGAAGCCCAGAATGGTTAAGTAACTTGCCCAGGGTCACTCAGTCAATACACATCAGAGCAAGAATTTGAATTTAAGTCTCCTGACTCTAGCCTGAGTTTTCTTTCCAGCAGATAACCTCCGAGGTCCCTTTCATTTGTGAAGTCCTGTGTGTATAGGCTTGAGTTCAGCCATCTTCATGTCGAGCTTCGTGCATCCAGTAATTTTAAGAGTCCCTGTCTTCTGGCCCATGTGGGGGTACAAATATTTTTTCTAGTATGAGTTTTGAATAGGTTTGTTTTGATATAGATGTGGAGGATTATTGGCATCACCAGTGGTGCAAGCATCCATTTCATTTTGAATGTTTTTGAATCTCCAAAATCACATAGACAAGCTCCCTTACTTTCTGTCTGCAGTTTGTAAGTAAATTAATGTAATATTTTTTCAAGTGGAATGAATTGCAATAGGAAACAGAAGTCTTATTTGAGATTTTCTAAATTATAGTAAACTGCGGATTCTGTTTCACTTTGACTAAGTCACGTGGCCAAGATCTGAAATGAAATATCATCCCAGATTACTGGTGCATCAGTCTATCCATGTGAGAGAGTGTTATGCGCACTGACAGGCACCTCGAGCAAAGCCATCTAATGTTATCACATTTCATACCTCATTATTTGTCACATTTGAGAAAATCATTCTTGATTCCTATGACCTGCCCATTATTTTTGAAAGCAGAATAAGTTCTGCATGTTTTAATAACCTCTATTCCTGAACGGTTTACTTCTTTTGTTTTAGTAACTTCAGTAAATTAGCATTTATATTTTCTCATTGGTAGGAAGGCAGTGTAGTAAAAGGGGAAGAATCCTACTGGTTCTGGTGTCCTAAGCCCTGGGTTCACGGCCTGTCTCTCATGCTTGCTTAATCTGTATGACCAGCTATTAACCTCTCAGGAAATCAGACTCATCATATGTAAAATAAAGAGGTTGGACTAGGTTCCCTGCCAGTTTTATATCTACTCACCCATGTTATCTATCTCATCAAGGCTAGTCCAGTATTTGAGTGTTAATTTTTCATTCCCATAGAAAGAGAACAATACCAGGACAACTAGGTAGCACAGTGGATAGAGAACCAGCTCTGGAGTTGGGGAGACCCGGGTTCAAATATGGCCTCAGATACTTTCTAGCTGTGTGACTGGACAAGTCACTTACCTCTTCCATCTTAGAAATTATACTAAAGGGATATCTAGGTGACTCAGTGGATAGAGAGCCTGGAACTAGAAGAATCTGGGTTCACCCTGGCCTCAGATACTTTATAGGTATGCAACCTTGGGCAGGTCTTTTAACCTTCAATTGACTGGCCCTTATTGCTCTGCTGCCTTGGAACTGATACTTAGGGTTAGAAAGAAAGGATGGATGGGAGAAAGGAAGGAAGGGAGGGAGGAAGGGAGGAAGGGAGAGAGGGAGGGAGGATGGGTGGGAGGAAGAGAGAGAGGGAGGAAGGAAGGAAGGAAGGAAGGAAGGAAGGAAGGAAGGAAGGAAGGAAGGAAGGAAGGAAGGAAGGAAGGAAGGAAGGAAGGAAGGAAGGAAGGAATGAAGGAAGGAAGGAAGGAAGGAAGGAAGGACGGACAAGAACACCACCATGTGAATTTCAGAGAGTTGAGGCCTTCCTTGATAAAGAGCTATGGTCCAATCATTCTATTTTGAAGCTCATTTTTCTAGGTCTAAGTACATATATTCTTGCACATTTCTCTTTCAGGGACATCTGGACCAATGATTCCATCAGAATAGGGAACTCCCAGTAAGGAAAGTTCCTAGATTAATGCCAATGAGCACCTCTTCTGCAATTTATAGTCATAGAGACTTACCTGGGGCACAGAAAAGATATGTGAACTGCCCTGGGGCACACAGCCAGTATGTGTCATAGGTGTGACACTGAGTCAAGGCCTTCCACCTTGGAATGCCTTAAATTCTAGGCCATTCTTCAACAGTTCAGGAAGAGACTGAGATCCCAGAGCCTTGCTCTGAGCTCTCCCATCAGTCCTAACTTGGGGGGTGATATTATTGATCTGTATCATGCTAAGCATTAGAACAAGTTTTACAAGTTGAACATGGTAGAAGGGACTTTGGAGTCTGATTTAAATCCAGTTCTAATCTTTACTACCTGTACTGAGATTGGCATCCTTAACTGTATAATATTTGTAATAGCTATCTCCCTAGGACTCTTGTGAGTAAATCTTTGTGAATAACAAATCCCTATTCTTTTGAGAAAGCTCCTGATGCTTCTGCTTCTTGCTGGTCAAATCTTCCATTCTAATCTTGTCAGAACAGGGTGCAGTAACTGCAGTCAGAACACCAACCTAAACATCTTGTGCTGTGTTCCCATTTCCAGGCAGTCAGTAGAATGTTGGTCTTACACAGGCCTGCTGTTTATTCCCCATCTGTAAAATAGGGCAAATTATTATTCATAATGCATTTGGAAAATCTCACCCAAGAGGTGTTATTTAAATACAAAAGTCTCTCTCCTTTGGTGCTGTTAGTAAGTACTAATTATAAAATGCAGCTCTTCAAATATGGATTTGCTCCACTTCATTCACTACCTCTTTTTTTTCAATTTGATCCCCCTGAAGTTATAGAGTAAGGACACAAATCTTGATATTTTCAGATGATTGAGAAATGAGGAACCTCACAGGTATATGTGTATAAATACATGAAATCAACATGTTCCAGAAAAGTAATTTGTAAAATGAATTTTCAGAAACATGTTTTCTAATTGATTATCATTAAACCATTCGTAATGCATTCTATTTCTTTAGTATTTCAAGGATCCATCATTTCGTCCTTCCACCAAGGTAGATGACTCTCCTTTTATACCTTAGCAGATGGTATTTGTGATGATAGATAGATAGATAGATAGATAGATAGATAGATAGATAGATAGATAGATAGATAGATAGATGGATGGATGGATAGATGGATAGATAGATGGATGGATGGATAGATGGATAGATAGATGGATGGATAGATAGATGGATGGATGGATAGATGGATAGATAGATGGATGGATGGATAGATGGATGGATAGATAGATGGATAGGTAGATGGATGGATGGATGGATAGATGGAAAGATGGATAGGTAGATGGATGGATAGATAGATAGATGGATGGATGGATAGATGGATAGATAGATGGATGGATAGATAGATGGATGGATGGATAGATGGATAGATAGATGGATGGATGGATAGATGGATGGATAGATAGATGGATAGGTAGATGGATGGATGGATGGATAGATGGAAAGATGGATAGGTAGATGGATGGATAGATAGATAGATAGATAGATAGATAGATAGATAGATAGATATTTAGATAGATAGATAGATAGATATTTAGATAGATAGATAGATAGATAGGTAGGTAGATGGGTGGATGGATAGATAGACAGATGGACAGACGGATAGATAGATAGATAGATAGATAGATAGATAGATAGATAGATAGATAGATAGATAGATGGATGGATGGATAGGTGGATGGATAGATGGATAGGTAGATAGATAGATAGATAGATAGATAGATAGATAGATAGATAGATAGATAGATAAATTGGTCACCTAAGGGCTGTCTTTCTAGTGATAGGTCTAGCCAAGCTTAGTTTGATTGGACCTCATTTATAGATATGGCTAGGTAGACTTTTTGAGCATGGTTGAACCTCTCAGAGCTTACTCTGCTCTACTGAAAGTGCCCTCATTACAATATCACAGTGAGACATCAGAAGATGACTTAGTTTTATTCCCTCATTCGATGACATTCCTTATCAGATTCCAAAGTATTGCCTCTATGTGCCACCTCTGCTTCTGCCCTAGTCTCTCAGACACCAAAGGACCCTTTAGCAAGAAAATTAATCATGAAGCTAAGATGTAAGGAATGCTCCAAGCTCACAAAGAAAATTCACAACATAGAATATGGGGTTAGCAGCCAAATGCATACAGCAGCTAAAATCATCTTGGGCATCATCACCTCTGGGATATGTGTTTCATGCCTGTCAAATACTCAGAACCATCCTCGAGCTAGTAGACCAGCCAAAATCCAGTGATTCTTAAACCAGGGACCCCTCCTTTGCTAAATAAGTCTCAAGTACATTCACTCCAGAGAGAAAAGGGAAAGTAATGAAGTTATCAAATAGGTGCCTACTGAGTGCCAAACACTGTGTTAGGTGCTATACAAATGTTCTCTCATGATGGTCTTCATTTAATCCTCACAAGTGACTCTCCATGCATTAGATCTGGCCTGTATAAAAAAAAATCATACATTCATTCATACATACATACATACATACATACATACATAAATTCAGAGCTAGAAGGGAATTTAGAGATCATACAATCTAATTTTCTGATTATACAGATAAAGAAACTGAGATTCAGAAAGATCTGTCCAAAGTCAAACAAATAATAAATGACAGGGAAAGGATTTGAACCCAGGTCTAACTGACTCCAAGACTAGAATTCTGTCCACTACATCATCTTATACCGTCCACATGTAATTATATATATATACACACACACATATTTTTAATCTTACTTTCTGTCTTAGAATCAATACTAAGGAGGGCAGCCTGATGGCTCAGTGGATTGAGAGCCAGGCCCAGAGATGGGAGATCCTGAGTTCAAATTTGACCTCTGACACTTCCTCGCTGTGTGACTGTGGGCAAGTTACTTACCCCCTATTGCCTATCCCTTACCATTCTTCTCCCTTGAAAGCACTACACAGTATTAATTCTAAGAAGGAAGATAGGTTTTTAAAAAAAATAAAAGAATCAATAAAAGTATTCTAAGGCAGAAGAGTGGTAAGAGTAGGCAGTTGAGGTTATGTGAGTTGCAAAGGGTCACTGGTCTAGGAAATGTCTGAGACCAGATTTGAATCTAGATCCTCCTAACTCCAGGCATGACACTCTTTCCATCGTGTTATTTAGCTGCCCCAATCATATAATATTTTGGCATTCCCCTCCCTCCAAATTTTTTTTGCTTTTACTTTCTCTAAATCTTATTTTTTTCTAAGTATACAATAAATACAAAACCTATTTCTAGGCCTTGCTGGATCTTGTGCAGAGATGACTGCATATTTCAGGAATATGGAAGAAAAGAGTTGCAATATGAAATTGCATACTTTATTGAAAGTCCCATCAAACAGACATGGTTCATAGTTGTAGAATTCTTTGCAGTGACTAGCAGAGAAGTATATACAATGAGATATTTCTCACTGATGCGATGTGACCACCTAAAATCTCTCCCACTGATGTAGATGGACTGTGGTGAGGAGTTATGCCCTGAGGGAATGGCAGCAGCTAGCTATCTTGGCTCCCTTGGAAACCTGGCCTCACCCAAAGGGAAGGGAGAGAGGCACTGTGGAGAAAGGAATAGAGCACTAGATTTGGTGCCAAAAGACCTGAGTCTGAATTCTTCCACAGCTCCTCACCACCTGGATAAGGCTTTGAGCGTCGGTTAGCTCTAAGGTCTCTTCTTCCATCTCTAAATTGATGATCCTATAAAATATCCTTAAGGATTTTCTTAGAAATTATTTTGCAATCTAAACATTTTTTCTCTTCTTTTCTTTTCTCTTCCTAGGCACAGCACACCCATGATGCCATCACAGAGGCTGCCCAGCTGATGAAAGAAGCAGTGGATGATATTATGGTCACCCTGAATGAAGCTGCCAGTGAAGTAGGAATGGTGGGAGGAATGGTGGATGCCATTGCAGAAGCCATGAGTAAGGTGGGCTCTTTTTATAGCTTGAAACTAACTCCTCTTCCTTTCTTGATTCTTGATTCTAGACAATAGAACCTGGCCCTGGAGTTAGACCTAAGTTCAAATCTGAGCTCCGATACTTACTGTCTGACTCTGTGTGATTCTGTTTGCATCTGTTTCTTCATCTGTCAAATGAACTGGAGAAGGAAATGTTAAAGGGTATCTTTGCTAAGAAAACCCCAAATGGGGTCACAAAGAGTCAGACAAAGCTGAAACAACTCAATAACAAGCAGGTTCAAATCTAGCTGGATGATCTTAGGTGATTCATCTGGCCTCAACTGTAAAATGGGGATAATAATAGTATCTACTTCCCAAGAATGTTGAGGATCAAATATGATAATATTTGGAAAGCACTTAGCACAGCTTGATATAAATGTAATTTTTATTATCATTAGCTTCCCTTATATTTCTTTTGTTCTTACACTGAGATAATTTTCCTTTGGAGACTTTCAGCTTCTCATTGCTCATAGCCACTCAGTGTTGTTTTTTGATTTTTCGTCAACCAGATGGCTCATTCTTCTTCTATAAACACACTCTTCATAGTTTCCCAGTGGATCACCATATTCTACATAAGGAAAAAAGATGACATTTGCATTGGTTAGTTAGAAGGCAAATACATCCAGATATTCTTAGCAACTTGTCTCCTGCTGAATCCCAGAAGGTAGCACTTGCATTGTCCTATCAGGTTGACATTCATTAGTCCTCACAATTGTTCATCTACATCTAATTACCATCGTTTGATGTCATACCCAAGAAATTGAGGCAATCATAATGGATAGAGGTCTTGTCTTGAAACATCTATTGTGAGTGCATTAATATGATTTTCAGGATAATAAGCAGTCATTAATTGCTAATTTAGAGAAGATTTGTTGCTATTGTATCAGAAAGTGGAGATAGCCTGAAACGAGATAGGACCATAATTAGAGTAATTACCCTTAAACATTATGCAGTAATTATTCCTCATAGTTCAGACAAAGTAATAAGTCTGAATTAGAGTGTTATGATTCCCTTTGAGGACTTCACTTGTATGTCTTGTCAAAGCACTCCTTTACCTTCTGGAGTTTTTAAGTTGATCTCTTGCTTTTAAACTGGTCAGTTTTGCAGAAACTGAATATAATAATCTTCTTGCCAGCATAAGTATCCAGTGTACCATGTTGGAATGGCATTCAGGAATGTAACATTAAATATCTGTTTATTTCTTCACTGAACTCCTAAGATTTCAAACTTTGGCATATCTCCAGTAATTTACAAAAAATTAATACATTTTTTTAGAAATAAAAATGAAACAGTTGAAATCTTTTAACAATTTCAGAGTCTTATCCAGCTCAATCAGTCTATTTGGGCCTTTTGTGATTAATCTAATTCACTCCCTAATGTCAGAAGTATACTGCCCGTTTTATGTGGAAGAATAAGGGAGTTGCCAGCAAGCTTAAGGGAAAGTCCGATTTTGCCTGACATTATTGGACTAGGACATGCTAATATCATCACAAATGCTTGCTGCTTTCCCCTACACACATTTAGAGCGACTTTTTCACTGGCCGAGAACATCAGCATAAGTGAATCCTTTCAGTGAGTTGTATTGTAAGACCCTTTGGACATGTGTAAGGAGAAAAAGAATGCATATCAATGTTTTATTTTATATAGGCATAAAAGGTATGATCTGTGTTGCTTTGTGAAAAATAGAATCAGTGTTTAAAATATAACAGAGTACGCAGCTTGACAAAATAGGAACTTAGAAATTATTGTTGTATCTGAAGTCAGTCCTAGCAAAGGACTCATTGATTTGTCATGTTCTTTCTCATAGATTATAATCTGCTTTCTCATAGATTATAATCTGCTGGGTTAACATTTTATCTCAGAATTTAAACATCAGGATCCAAAAATCTTCTCTGGTGCCAGGTGGTTAAGGCAAGGTAACATGTTAGCATTTAAATGGAACCTGCTGGAGACATGAAGCCTTATCCCAATCGGCCAAGTAACAGTAGTAACTTCATGCATTGGTTGTGAAGATTAGAGGACAGGGGTAATTTGTTGTCCCTCAGACATGTAGATAGTTGTGTTCAAAAAGGACAGCTTTGCACTTGACTCTGTTGTGTTACTGAATTTAGGCAACTCATTAGATAGACATAGTTGAAGGAGATGAGGGATGGATGGATGGATGGATGGATAGATGGACAGCTTGGTTTCATTTGAGTCATTTTATTTATAAAAATAGTGATATTATTCCAGAATGCCACTTAAATTTCTATTATTTTTGTGTAAAGGATGGGAGAAAGAGTGGGACCTGATACTATAATTTTCTAATTAAATTAATGACATTGGAATGGGAGAATAATTTATAAAGTTTCCTTAAAGTATTTCAACCTTTAATAATCTAAGCAATTCTATTGTTTTATTGTTATTCCTATTTTGTGTAATCATTAAATTGCATTAGCCTCATCTCTTATTCCTCACACATTACTATGAGTGAGAAGCTATTTGGCAACATCTCCATTTTCGATAGGGAAATTTTGGTGGTCTAGCTGGAGTGGAATTGATGTTGTTGACATAAGTAATAATTATATTCCAAGTAGTGACGATGGTCATGTACCCCCTATACCACCACATGTTTGCAGTGTTCTATACCGTCATTTTTTATTCCTCATTAAGTTACAGCACTAATTAATACCTTCCATCTAATGAACTCCTAAATGCTTTTCATACTTCCACATTATTCCTGCATCAGATGCATGTTGCACACAGATGCCAAATTAATCATCCGAAAAGACTATTCACATCATGTTACTCCTCTGTTTAAGATTCTATGATGGCCCCCACCACCATCACCACCTACCATAGTTTTGGTATTTTGACCTTACTGAAGTATTTGACAGTCTTAATCCTTTCTTGAGATTCTCCCTCCCCTGGGGACCTATAATATTCTTATATGTAGCTCTTCCTCTACTTCCTTGGCCTCTCCTTCATTGGCTCTTCTTTCTTATGTTCCCAAAAGTGAGCATTCAGTACTATGGTGACCTTAGGGCAATTGAACTGCAAGATCTTTGCAGGAAAGGATATTATTTCAAAATCTCATTATCTTCAGTATCTCCCTTTGCATTTGGTAAAATCCTAGGAGAGGAGGTGCTTAAACAAATATTTATTGATTAATATTGATTAAAATAAACTAATGCTTCCTTTTTCCTTTTCAACTGCATCTGTCCTACTCAAACTGAGCCTCATTTTCACATGTTATTTGCCCAAACCACCACAAGGGCAGTTACTAATAAAACTACTGGGTTGCTTATGATCCCATTTGTGGCATTATGGTATGATTCTGTAACTCTCTCCTAGAAGAACTAAAACTTTCTCATGATGATGATAATCATTAAATTAAATTGCTTTCCACTCACTCTAGCTGGATGAAGGCACTCCTCCAGAACCAAAGGGAACTTTTGTTGATTACCAGACAACAGTGGTGAAATATTCCAAAGCCATTGCTATAACTGCACAAGAAATGGTAAGTAGGGAACATGCTTTCCCTAAGCACTATTGGGTTTATTTATTTTTAATTCTCTACTCTTCACCACCCAGTCACCAAAGCCTGCTTCCATATTGGGAAGGCAGAAGAAGTATGTTTCTCCAGATTATTTTTCTTTTCCTTCCTCTTTAATTTATTTTTTTGGTCTAAACTAGCAAATATACAATTTATGGCAGGTATTTGCTGTCCTTCTAGTTACTTGATACTCTAGAGCATTGGTATCAAACTCAAATAGAAACAAATCCTTGTGGACAACATATTGACTTAGGAAACCAAAAGTTAACATTGTCTGTACTGAATTTTTATTTTATTTTGTGTTAAACATTTCCCAAATACATTTAATCTGAGTAAGGCCACATGCACTTGCACTCAAGAGATTTTTGAGCCCACCTGGATCTATGATTTTGACACCTTTCCTCTGTAGAACCAAGTCAAAATGTGCTGGTGTTGATCCTGTTTGTAAGGAAATTCACCAAACCAGGATTAGAGAAAGGCAAGGCATGCATGGAAAAGAGAGACAGTGAGGTGAACAAAGGAAGAAAAATAGAGGAAGTCAGTCAGCAAGCATTTGTATATTAGCCAGAAAGGAAAGAGAAGAAGAAACAGAAAACACATCTTTTGAGATGAAACTTTGCCTTGGAACTAAACTCAAGATGAAAGTAATTGTGTACATCCTTGGATAAAAGACAGTGAATGATTGAATAGGCAATGTTTTCATAAAGGTAGACCTTGGTTTTTTTTTGAAAGATAAATGACTACTTTAAAAATAGAATAAATAATATGATATGTAAGAAAAGAATTACATTCAACCAATGAAGATAGGACAACTTAGATCTTGGGTTCAAGTTAAATTCAGTCTGTAATATCTGTCAGATACCTTTTTATTTGCTTCATATAGACAGCCACACTTGGGCATCCAGCATCCTTTTCTAGACAGACTCACATCCAATTCTGACTCTGGACCTGGTCTTCCATAAGGGCTAAGGTCCCATATCCAAAAGACTTTGTCATGTGAACCTCTGTCCACTAGAGGCTGAACGAGGACCAACAAAGTCCTTCCCCTCCCTCCAGCTACTCAGTTCTCAGACCTGCTAGGTCTGTAACGTGATTTTTTTCCTTAGGGTAGGAAGGAGTGGCAGTGTTCATTCTAGCGAATGGAAAACATTTGGGAATCGGGACGGGCGGTGGTGATTCTCGTGGGAGCTGCAGTTCTCAGGCTTAACTTTCAGAGAGAAGTGCAACAAACTGAGGGATTTTGTTTTGCTCCCTAGTTATAGGGCTGTGCCTGGCCCCCAAAGTGCCCCTGCAATATCTCCAATGGCCAGAGCACTGGCTTGACTTAACCCTTAACGTCTATGATCTTAATGAAGCCCTAGCTTTATGCTTAATCCCCACTTATGAGATGGCTGGTACACATACCTTGAGTTTGCAGAAAATTATAGCCATATGTCTTCGGGTTAGCCCCCAAGTCGTTGTGTTTCATTTTGACGCAAACAGAAATGAAGCAACTCTGGCTCTCCTTGTTCCATTTTGGGGCTAATGTTCATTTCCTGGTGACCCACATGGTAGGTCTGAAACCTAGCAATCATTTTTGTATAAACATATGTTAAACTTCAAATGGAGAATGCTGTACAGCTTCTCTTGCTAAGGGTTTTATTATTTAGACCACAAAAGGATGCCTGTCATCTCTGAAACGAAGAGGGGGAAAATGTAGAGGAAAACAACTTTCCCTTCTGGGAAGGGGAATAAAAGGCCATTTCTGGGAGGTATTACTAAAACAATATTTGGGGGGAAATAAAAGGAATTTAGGAAGGGAATAACTCAAAATTCATTTAAGCTGAGCACATTATGATGAAGTTTTTCTATAACTAAAGTAACTTGGAAGAGAACTTTCACTCTTCTGGATGTCAAACAATGGAATGTGACAATTTTGGTTTGCTGCATTAAGCTCTCCTTAATTCATGTCTGAACTCTAATTTCCCCTGATTCTCCAGGCCAATAACTATTTTCAATTTGTTTGTTCCCCCACCCCCTTCCAGAACACTTATTTGTTTGGTACCTTCCGATGCTTTATTTCCTCACTCCTCCTTTTCTCGTCCCCCAAATGACACCTGGCCAAAATGAAAAGGCTAAGTCCTCCTGGGCTTAGGGAAATGTGTCTATGGCCATCTTCTAGCCTAGCTCTACCCTATTCTCCCGAGATTCCTGTCAAATAGGGGTCAGCCTGGAACAAAATAGGCTGGACCCTAAATGGACCAAGCCTCTGGTGACTGGAGGTGAGGAATTAAGGGACAGAGAAGGAAATGAGTGTCTGGCACGCACCCGTGCATTCCCCTGCAAATTCCTCCTGAGTGTGAATTCGCACCCTGTGTTACTGGGCTGGCAGGAGAAGCTGGTTGCCTGCTGCTGATCACAGTTGCATTGTCCTTGATCCAAGCCAAATGGGTTATGCTGAAGACATGGGAAGCCTGGCCTCTTCTCTGCACACTCTCGACGCTGAGCATGCTGGCTGTGCAGCGCCCTCAGCCCTGTGTCTGCTGGCCTAAGGAGAGAGCAGCAGCAGAGTGGAGGGAATGTAAACAAAGCATGTCTGTCTGGGTTTGGCTTTGCACCTAGTTATCTTCAGAAACCATAACCCTAACATGCTTGTTACAGGGTTTAAAAAAAAATTAGGAGATTATTTGGCTTCCAAGTGGTATTAACCCATTATTCTTATGCATTTTTTATGTGTGTGTTTGTGTGTCCCGCTTGTTTTCTTTTTCCAGATGACTAAGTCGGTTACTAACCCGGAGGAATTGGGAGGACTTGCTTCACAAATGACCAGTGACTATGGGCATTTGGCTCTCCAGGGCCAGATGGCAGCAGCTACAGCTGAACCAGAAGAGGTCTGCCATCTTAAGACCTCTATTTTAACTAGTGAATGCACACTGATGTTCCTCAGCTTCCTTTTCTGAGAGCAGGGCCACAGGGTCAGCGCCAGATGTGTCCCCCACCCGCCCCCACCCCCCTTTTTGCCCTGGGTCTTGGATAAAGCAGCTGCAGGCTTTCCCTGAGCCTTACTCCCTGGATTGCCCTGCTCACAGCCTCCTGAGACCTTGGTAAAGTGGGTGTAGAATATAAACTTCCAGATAGAAGAGGTCCGTCGATTAGGCTTCCTGGCTTTCACAGCATCTGTGAGCTAGGGGTTGCATGATAGAAGGATGAGAGGTAGGAGAGCCTGTGAGGTCTAGGCGTGTATATATACTCCGGGATGTTCTCTCGGCTCTCCTCTCTCTCCTCCTCTCCAGGACCAGTTAACTTGGCTCGTTTTATACCTTTGAGCTTTGTCAAGGGTGGAAGAAATATAGGATAGTATAGGTGGGTGGGATTCAACCCATATCTGAAAAAGAACCCTTTCTGCACTCGCCTAATGCATGCCCCTTTACTTAAAGACCTAAAGTGAGGGGGAAATCCTCTACAAGTTCTCAAGAGAGTCCGTCCCACTTTTGGTCAATTCTCACCAGGAGGATGTTTTTCCAGACATCAAGCCCCAATTTACTCCTGTGCAGATTCTCCCTGCAGCTCCTAATTCTGACAGCAGAGCGTGGCAGATCTCCCTTCCGTCAGACCGCCCAAGGAACTCGGCAAAGAGCCCTCGGTGGATGGGGTGAGCCACTCTCAGCTCTGTGAGCCAGTTTCCCAGAGGAGTGGCCCCCCAAGTGACTGACAGTCTCTCCCTATAAAGCAGATCAGGCCTGCATTCGGTGCCTTATGGGGGCTCCCCCTTTTATCTCTTACTAGTATATTGTTGGCTTCACTCTTCATTGTAAAGAAAAATTAACACTTTGTTCTCAGCCAAATTCATCTGTATCCCCCGGTCAGGTCCTTACTGTGAGTCAGACTTCTGGATATTGGGTCAGGCGTCTTCCCTTCGTCACCCCACGGTGGCTGGGCTCGCTAGAGCCTCAATGCTTGGAAGACGAGTGGGGAAATCTGTCTGGCCTAATATAAAATCCATTTCTCCTATGTAGAATCTAATTAGATGATTCTATGATTGCCTTGAACGATAGAACCCTTTAGGAAAATGTTAGCTAGACCGTGTTTTTCAAGGGGAAAGATCCACAGAATGTGGGGAGCTGAGCCTAGCGATAGTCTTGCCTTGACACTCGGCGTTCCCGCAGAGAAAATATTCTAACCCTATAATACAACAGAGTGGTGTAGACGACAGCTGTCTTTGGGAAGATGAAAGTAGCAAACTACAGTCCTGAACACGCTGGGTACTTAAGGGGGAGACTGAATTCTCTTTGCTTTTGCCTTTTTCATTAAGGTTAGTATCCATGAGTTAACTGAACACTGGAATTTATTCCCATTTGTTGGGGTGTTTTTTTTTACTATGTTAACTCAAGATATCTAAAGACACTTCAGAAATAAATATAAATAAAAGTTGCTATCTAATATATGGCATGATAATGGCATGTAATTATATGTTGCATAGCATGATGAGGCAGCAGTTTTGAAGCGTTTTGGTCTCAGGACTGCTTTAACTCTTAAAAGCTGAGAGCAGCTCGGTAGCCCAGTGGCTACTCCTTGCCAGGCATGGAGTCAGGACGTCTGACCTCAGACACTTCCTAGCTGGGTGACCCTGGGCAAGTCCCTTAACCCCGATGGCCTAGCCCTTGCCACTCTTCTGCCTTAGAATTGATACAAAGATAGAAGGAAAGGGTTAGCATTATTTTTTTTTAATTGTGGATGCCCTCCAAAGAGCATTTGTTTATGTAAGCTGTATCCATTGATGTTTAGCCTGCTAAAATGAAAACGTCTTAGTGTTATTAGAAAAATAATTTTGTTATTACAAAAGTAAATTTGACTTTTTTAGGTCCCCCCCCCCACTAAAAAGAGGGTTCTTTGGACTATACTTTGAGATAAAGACATAGTAGATAGAGATAGTAAGCTAGCCTCAGAGTCAGGAAGACTTGAATTCAAATTCCACCTCTGACCACTTCCAGGCTGGGTGACCCTGGGCAAGTCACTTAACCTCTTAGCGATTCAGGCAATTCTCTCTTCATAAAACATGTACCCAATATGCCAAGTGGCATGGACAGACATTTTCTTCTTTGGAAGTTCCTTATACCAATGTGATCTTGGTTAGCATGCTACAATTTTTTTAATTTATATATGTTTTATAGATATAGTGATATATTAGACATATGTATGATGTAAAAAAATGAACCATAAACCTAAAGTTCCAGGAGTAGCCACAGTCCTGAATTTTGATATTTAAATGTGAATTTTCATATATCTAAGTGAAAGCAGGACTAATAATAGAAAAGCAGGTTAATAATGTAACTCCCACCACAAAGTGCTCTGCAGGTATGAATCAATGATTCTTTAAGTCAGTACCAAGACTAAATTGTTTCCAAATTTATGCGTGAAACTTCTGTTGATACTACGGCTATGAAGGCTAATTATTTTAAGAAAAATAGCCTGTCTTCAGGAATATGTCTTTGATTTTCATGAAGCAAAAAAGGATTTTTACATTGCAGTAAGAGCAAACTTGGTTAACAGAAGGAAGAACTACCATACTTGAGGGGAGAATTGAATATTGAAAATGGTAAGTTATAGTGTGGTGTAGTGGAAAGAGCTTTGCAAATAAGAATCAGATCTGGCCTGAAAGCCCAGCTCCTTCTCATCCTGGCGGTGAGACTGTGGATAAGTCACTTAACTCCACGAACCTGAGTTTCCTCATTTTTTAAATAGGGCTGTTACTACCTGGAAGCCATAATTCTATTGTGTAAACTTTAAATGCCATGGAAGTCCAAATGATTATATTATTATCCAAAGTGAGAATTGAAACACATTTCCTAAAAGACCTTTAAAAACACTTATTAAGTTGCTTGAACCCCATCACCTCACCTTCCTGCTCTTATGCCTTGGAACTGATACCAGTATCAATTTTCAGACAGAAGGTAAGGGTATAAAAAAGCATCCATCAGCCACCTCTCTTGGTTAACTTAGATGCAGATCTTCCTGAGGCATTGGGCTAGAGACTACATGATCTGTGGGGTCTTTTGCAGCCCCAAGATTGTACAAACCACCCAGGCTCTGCAAGAAACGAACAGAATGTTTTATTCTAACGCAGTCAGGCAAAAGCAAAATATATAGTTAGGAAAAAAAGTCAGGAAAGGAAATTATCTGCTAAACACACAGCTGCAAATTACTGTTGATACTGATCTCTCAAATATTTTTCGGTTTATAGAGGCTGATGTTTTCATTAAGTTTTCATTTTGTTGTTTTTTCACCATCACATCTTGAGTTGCATTTTGCATTCCAGACAAAAGAACAATGTAACCTGGAGTGAAAAGAAGTTGGGGGTAGGAATATAATACTACCAGTGGTTTGCAAAGGGAAATTCCTCGTGTGTGCTTGCCAGACACATATTAAAGGGAGGGGGCTGGGGAGATCCCTGAAGCCACAGAGCTTGCTTTTCCCAAGAACTGGGAAACATGCATATACCTAAGAGGGCCCTCCATTATGGCATGTGAAAACATTTAAATCCAATCCAAATAAATAGCCTCAGGATCTCCCCCATTCTCCAGAGTCCCAAGACATGCTTTGCAGAGTCAGCATTCTGCCCCATTCCATGACTATATCAAGCTGAATGGAAAAGAGGCACCAAAGGGAAGCTCTATTCCCTTATTTTTCAGTGGAAAATTCACATCTATTTCAGAATATCACAGTGAGAACCTCATTACCTTCCAGGGAAAACTAGTCATTTTCTAGTGACCAGTATTAAAAGCATACACTTAGGTTTGCTCTCTCTCTCTCCTTCCTAGGAGCCCTTTTTCCAAAACGGGTGAGAAAGCAACAATAGAATTCTCTTTTTCTAAGACACTCCATTCACAATTGTGGAAGTAATTATTTCTGTCCTTCACACTTACTTTCCATTCCCCGCTGGAAATTTCTTTATCAATAGAGCAAAGGTTCCTAACTTTGTATATATCATGGATCCCTTTGACAGTCTGATGAAGCCTGTGGACCTCTTCTTAAAATGATGCTTTCTTGAAAGTTTCACTCTGCCTCCTTGTTGGTTCTTTCACTCCTGTATTTGTTCGGTGGCAATATTTTAATCTTGTTCAGAGGGGATTGTCGTAGTGGCACAGAGCTGCTCTGGATTATTCTGCCCCCAGAAGTCTATCCAGAGAACCTAAAATAATGTTTTAAATTGCATAAAATAAAAATACATAGGACCACAAAGGAAATCAATTGCATTGCAAAAAGTTTTCAAAATATTTCTTTAAAAAGTTCACCGACCTCAGGTTAGGAGTCCCTGCTATGGAGCTTTAAAAGAAATAACAGTAAGAATGTCCACATATGTCATTTTTATTTGATCCTTGCTTCAACCCTGTGAGATATGTAACACAGTGACTATCCCTTTTTACAGCTAAAGAAACCATGCTTCAAAAGAGCTTAATTATTTGGTCAGAGCCACACTGCTAGTAATAACAACTGGTTCTTTTTATTAAGGTCAACAAACATGAAAGATACTCAGGAGACCAGAAACAAAGAATGAAAGAATCCCTACACTCAGAGAGCCCAAATTTAAATAGCAGCCTCCCATTCTTCATTATCAGATCTGCTGCATTTTATTAAAATTTACGAGATATTGAGGGAGATAATCCTCAGCTATTGTTATTATCCCATTTTAAAGATGACTCTCAGAAAGGTTAAGTGATAGACTATGACTGTAGATTCATAAATTTAAAACTTTGTAAGACTTCACAGATCATCTAGTGCAACCCCCCCCCCCATCTTACAAATGAGAAAAGTGAGGCCTAAGTGGCTTTGACTAAGGTCACATCAATTATTAAATGTAAGAACCAGAATTCAAAACCTTGTTTCCCAACCCCTTTTCTTCACACTGGACTCCTGCTACAAAGAACAGTTGACGTTTGGAAAATACCTTCCATTCCCATCACCCTGGCTCTTTCTAGTTAATTTTCCAAGCCATGACCTGATGGGCATAAAATTTTTGTTTAACCTTATTCCAAATGTAAATTTTCTATCTAAAAAAATAACTTGAGGGGGAAAAGTTCATTTGTTTAGTTCTGTTTGGTAAGAAAAATGAACGTGTTTCTTTTAACTTCAACAAATAGAATTTTATTTAGAATCCCATAAAGACTGAACTTTTCATTCCATCAACAGAGGCATAAGGCCAAACAGCAACTTAATTGGACATATCATTCTCTTTTCCATTTTTGTTCATAGAAGAACAGTGTTTTATTTCCCCCCCTTAATTTCTGCAAGCAAATACAAAAGATGCTATTTTTTTTCAATACATCATTTTTAAATTCATAAAATTCAAGCCTTTTAGAAAGGACACTAGAAGTCATCCAGACCAGCTAGTTCATTTTACACATTAGCAAAATGAGGCTCAAGGATGGATAGGAAGTGGTTTCCCTAATGCCATAAGTTACTAAGTGGTTGAGTCAGCTCTCAATTTAGGTCTAATTCTAGAATTGTTGTTCAATCTTTTTCAGTCATGTCCAACTCTTCATGACCCTAATTGGGGTTTTCTTGGTAAAGGAACTGGAATGGTTTGCCATTTCCTTCTCTAGTTCATTTTACAGATGAGGAAACTGAGGCAAACAGAGTTAAGTGATTTGCCCAGGGTCTCATAGCTGGTGGTAAGTGTATGAAGCCAGATTTGAACTAAGGAAGATAAATTTTCCTCATTCTATCCGCCACACCACCTAACTGAAACTCTAGAATGCTGACTATATTTGTCCATTGAATCATGCTACAAGCAAAAGGATTTTATGCAATTACCTTCTTGTTCACATCCTAGCATCACAATTAAGAGCTGATTGTTATCTTAGAAATTGTCTAATCCAGCACCTCTTGAACCTTTTGTTTTGACATTCTTTGAAATCCCAAAGAGCTTGCTTATGTGGGTTATAGCATCCAGTGCTGTGCTGGTAAATGTTTAATAACCAGCTTTCTGGGAAGAAAAAATATGTGCATGACACACTTTTTTTTGGTTAATATGCATTATTAACATTTTCTCTATCACTTTCTTAAGTCGGAATAATCAGCAAAATAATCAAACAAGCCCTTATTTGTTAACATTTGATGATTTACAAGATGTAAATGTTCAAACTGAAAATTTAATGATTTTCTCTCACAAGCCAGTTAGAGTTGGCTCCAGCATACCATTGGTCTGTCAATATTTACCATATTACAATTTAAATTAAATACTTTTCTCTTAATTCATTTTATTATAATTTAAAATCCATTACATGTTAACATAAATAACATTTTTCTAAAAAGAACTATTTTCCAAAACAAAAAATAAATAGCAAGAAAGGCATTGTTTTACATATTTTTGCAAAGCTCTAAATGTCTGACTTAATAGAAGACAGCTGAATTGTCGTGTCTACTTCTGCTTTCAATCTGGGACATAATGTTATTTTGGTAGAAGTATATGATAAAAATATGGCCTCACACAGATATGTATCTGAAAAAGGGATAAGTATTTTAATAGGCAAATGACATCTTAATGTTATTGTGAATGTATTTTAGATCACATGGATGCCTTAAAAGTCCATGCCCATGACTCCATGGACCCTACTTTTAGAACTGTTGGCTTAATCCAACTCCCTCTAGTAATAATAGCTAGCATTTATAATGTACTTTAACTTTTATAAAGCACTTTTATAATAATCTCATTTTATTCTCATAATAACCACAAGACTTCCTGAATCAATACACTATGTAGCATTGCTCAAGTCTCTGAGATTAAATAAACATTTGAGACAATCAAGAAAAACCTTTGGCATCTCCTCCCACGTATTATGTACCCAAGTTTAACAAACTGAAAAGTATCCAGGGGGGATGTCATTTTTCATCCTGAAACAGACTCTTGAGACCATCTCTTGGTTACATCTTGATGGTGTGGAAAGAGTATTAGACTTGGAGTCTGGACACCTAGGTTTAATCCTGCCTCAATTGTTACACTTTAGCTGTGTAACTATGTAGTCACCTAATCCTTCATAGCCTTGGTTTAATTATCTATTAAATGGCAGTGGGGTGGGGATGGTGATAATACTTATACTACTAATTTCACAAGATTATTGTCAGGAAAATGCTTTGCAAACCTTAAAATGCCCCAGACATCCAAGTCATTATTATTACCATGATTATTCAGAACTGTGATTTCCCTGGCATAAGGAACTCCAGGTGAGGAAATTCTTAAATACAAATAATATTTATTACTTAATTATAATTATTAATATTATCAGTATCATCCTAATAGGGAAGCACAATGAAGTAGATGGATTTTTCTCAACAGCGTGTCTCAGTAGGGAATTTTTAAGGTATAAAAATGAATTATTGATCTTGCCCCCACATTAATACCCTGAGCTTACACTTCCCCTTAAAAGGGGATTTTATATCTGTTATTTTAGCCTCATCATTTTCCTTCCCTGGCCACCCACTGACTTGGGACCTGCCTAACTAGAATTTTGCTTTGCTAAATATGTCTGATTCTGACTTCTTTTTTTCAATAGACCTATGAACATTGTTGAAATTGCAGTTATAGCATTAGAATTACAAAATCTTTTTTTTTTTACTGTGATTATTTTTATCCAAAGCAGCAAAGCACTAAATTGCCTTAATTTTTAAAAAAAGTTTCTATTTTGAGGTAGGATTTTTTTCTAGGTGACAATGTCAGGTGAAGCAGTTCTTGTCTTAATGAGCCTATTCCTTCTCATACCAGAATTCTACATCCTGGCAGAATATTGATCCATTCAGAATTGCATTAATGATATTGAAGGGCATCAGTAGTATAAAGAGCACTATAATAGACAGGGACATCTAGTCCTAGCTCTCTTACTATCTTTGGCCTTGGGGAACATCATTTAACCTCTGAATAACAATTTTATCACCAAAAAAAAAAAAGTGGTTCAATTAGATTATCCCCAAGAGCCTTCCAACTCAAAAAGTCAGGGATTCTCTCACCCCTCACCTTCTTCAACTCTGCTCTAAGATTTCCAGATTCAGTACCACGGGCCTCTGCAGAATCCTTCCCCTTAGGCTGCTGTATCCTTACAGTAACACTCTAGATGTTAAATCAGAAATAGTCACCAAGTTAAGTTTGGATCTCAAATGTGACAGCCCTCTGTCTCAGGTGTCTTGTTTTCAAAGCCACCTCCATCTTATCCCAGCAATTAGATATGCTTAAACATCAATTAAAAGATTTACTTCTTTTTTTCTCCTGCTGACTTAAATACTTGCTCTGTTGACAAGGTAAAATGAGTGACTCCTTTTCTACTCATGGCTGTTCCAAAGTCAAACTGGCATCAAAAAGATTTCCCCATAATCCAGTAAATAAGATTATCTAGGAAGATGACTTCCATCAAAGTGATCACCCAAGCTTCTATGTAATTACACGCCTCCAAAGATGTTTTCAGAAATGAGGTTGCTGAATTCCTCAAATGTAAGCCACAGGTCTTATTTGGTATGGATTCTTGAAAATAATACATATTGACTTTATCCTTTGAAATTTTAAAAAAATTGCCTCACTGAACTGGACAGCCAATTATTTATGACAGGTTTATTGATCAAACCAAAATAAAAAATGATGTGAAACAGATTTGTGCTGGCCCAGAGGGATGCAAATTAGGGTAGGAGGCATTATTTGTTATAACTTAAATCAGATGACTGGCAGTTCTCCATGGCAAAACTGATTTGGCAGAAGACATGGAGACTATAGCCACAGAATAGATACTTTTATGATGGCTTATCCAAGAAACAAGCTATTTAAAAGAATTTGTACCAACTCAACCCTAAGAGATAACTACTGATTAACAAATATTTTAAAAATAAACCTGGTCTGGTTTTGTTTTGTTTTCTTTTTAATCACTCATTCTTGGAATAGTAAACTCTCTTTCTTGGCTTAGTTGGGAATTTGAATAGTCCAGTTAAATGTGCCTAGGAGGGAATACTGATTTTCAAAGAAGTAGAATACAGGGAAATGAGCTTTACACAGACTATGCAGCACATAGGGCTTTTCATAATTCAGGAAGCATTCCAGGACCTTTGAGGGCCTCGAGGTTATCGTGATTGTGGACACCAATTATTTTTTTGTGTAGTAGAGGTTAATAAAGTACTCTGGAAAGAGTGGCCCTAACTGAGTGCTCATGTTTGAAATTCCTTTAACAAGGAGCCAAGATTTTTCTTTCCATAATCCCAGGTCAAGATTAAAATACAAAGGATTTAAGAAGGAAAAGCAAAAGTCAGAAAATAGAGCATTTATTAAGCCCCTACTACATTCCAGTGCTTGGTGTGAATACACTAAGGAGTGAATGATTAATATATAAATGTTTCCTTAGAGCTCTTTCTGATGGGAAGGAGGGAGTGTGAAGGTAGCTTGACAGAAGGAAGCACCAGTTGAAGAGGAGGAGTAAGGGAAAAGCTAGAGGCCCCAGACACCCAGTTAACTGTTTTTGCCAAGGGTCAACCTTGGATGCCTGTTGTACGTGGCATGATAGAAATAGATGAAAAATAATACCACAACATGTAGGCATACTTTATGGGATCTGGGTGGCCTTTGGAATCTGTAAAATGTAATTTAGCTGGTATCCCCTCCCACATTTCACAAGATATGGAATCCTAATAGAAGTGGAATTTTCCTAGCTTTGTTCTCCTTTAACTTAAGAGATATTTTCCATGCTACGAGAAAGCCTACATGAAAAGATCTATAATGCCTCTCCTCCCCTCCCTGGTTTTCCTCCTTAGATTGGATTCCAAATCCGGACCCGTGTTCAGGATCTTGGCCATGGCTGTATCTTCCTGGTGCAGAAGGCAGGAGCCCTTCAGGTCTGCCCCACTGACAGTTACACCAAGAGGGAGCTGATAGAGTGTGCCCGCTCAGTCACTGAAAAGGTAAGAAACTTGACCCTCTGAGCCCGTGGTGAATAAACAGGGCCAGCTCCCTGTTGCCGGAAGGATGGCATGGGTAAGTGAAATGGTTTAAAAAAAAATCCATTCAGTCAATGGTTTCATCTGTCTCCCGGCAGAACTCCTGAGAAGTAGCCACATGGATGGATTAGTGTGTTATTGCTGCTGTATTTCCCTGCTTATTGCCTGACAAAAGTACGCATAGATAATGAATAAAGTTAGACGCTCCTCCTGAATAATTGAATGATAATCCAGCAGAGAGACCCAATCATCCCTCTCCCTCTCCTCGATAATTGAGAGTCTGCTATCCGTAGAAATCGATCCCCCTTCCTGGAAGATGTGCCTGGAAGCCCCTGGCATGCCGGGGACAGCCAAGCCAGCGAGGTCTGTGCTAAGTAGAAGGTGGGCTCTGGAACAGTGACTCGGGGCTGTCCGGCCTTGAGCGCCATTTGCCAGTTTCGGTATCCTTGATTTTTTCCCCGTAATTAGATAGGCAGAGTTGATGATTTATAGGGTAGGGTTTTATAGGCAAACGCTGCTGCCAGACAAAACATAGAGCAGAGGGTATGAGGGCCTGGGGGTGGCCGGGTACATTATGCAAGTAGAGAGCAGTACCCGAGAGAAGGAAGGAAGGAAGGGAAGTGACAGGCGAAACCTTTCTAGATGGGCCGGGCAGCTTCTCAGTCTAGTTACTAGATGGCTTTTTCTAGGCGTCTCTTTGTTCATCGGGGTTATGTGTCTGAAGAAGGCTTCTGCATCAAGCCACACTGGAAATTGCCTGATGCCTTCAGCACTGAAGACACCAAAGGGGAGGGTGGGGGCTTTGTGACCATTTTTTTCTCAATACTTTTGAACTCTTCCCGATTCTTTGAATTTTGAAGATCGTGGGACTAACATCTTTGCTCTAAGTACGGTTACCTCCTAATCGATCTTGACTGTATTTAACATTTTTTGTCACACATACACACACACAAATATATACCCATATGCACTCTGTTATATGACTTAAACTCTGAGTCCCAACAGATTTTTTGTTGTGAGATACAGTTTGTTCATTCCTATTTCCTGACTTTTTGCCTCTGCTGTTCCACACATTTGAAGTGGCTTCTTTTACTCTCCTGTTAATCTGAAGTGCCTTCCTTTGAAATTTATCTCCTCCAGGGGCAGCTAGATGGCTCATTGGATAGAGAGCCAAGCCTGGAGACAGGAGGTCCTGGATTCAAATGGAATCTGGCCTCAGACATTTCTGTGTGACCCTGGAAAATTACTTAACCTCAATTGCTTAGCTCTTAAAGGTTTTCTGTTTTGGATCTGATACTTTCATATCAGTTCTAAGACAGAGAGCAAGGAGAATGAAGGAAGAAAAGAAAGAGAGAAAGAGAGAAAGAGAGGAAGGGAGGAGAAGGAAGGAAGGAAGGAAGGAAGGAAGGAAGGAAGGAAGGAAGGAAGGAAGAAAGAAAGAAAGAAAGAAAGAAAGAAAGAAAGAAAGAAAGAAAGAAAGAAAGAAAGAAAGAAAGAAAGAAAGAAAGAAAGAAAGAAAGAAAGAAAGAAAGAAAGAAAGAAAGAAAGAAAGAAAGAAAGAAAGAAAGAAAGTGTGGGAGAGAAAAAGGAAGAGAAAGACAGAAAGAGGAAGGGAGGGAGGAAGGGAAAGAAGGAAAGCTAGTTTCTCCAGAAAGCCTTCCATGATCAATAACATTTCATTCTGATAATCCTTTTATTCCCAGCCACTCTTATAACCCACAGTAAACTAGCATTTTCTCCACTTCTTTATTGAGGAGCTAATCTGAATCTCTTTTTTTTTTTTTTTTTGCATGTGAGTTGTATGTCCCAATTATGGCAAGATCTAGTTGAAGCCAAGTTTTACTTCTTATTTAATCCAACTCTCCTTTTCCCCTAGTCTGTAACAGATCAATGAGTTCTTCACCCATGTACCACCAATCCTTGGTGTGCCTCTGAGTGAGTGCAAGAGATCAGTGAAGCCATTTGCACACTAAGCATTGTCATTTCATCATCTATTTCTCATATGTTTTTAGCACTATGATTTTGAGAAGGTCTGAAATCTTTGATAGCTGAAAGTCTTCTTACTCGAAAGTGTAGGGAACAAGTCTCAGTGGAGCTACTGTTGACTTGAGGGGCAGGGTGGTATAGCAGATAGAGCTCTGAACTTAGAGTCAGGAAAACTTTAATTCAAATCTTGCATCAGACCCTTCTGGCAGTGTGTCCCTATGTATGTCATTCAATGTTTCTGTGTGTCTGGTTCCTCAGCTGCAAAATGAAGGGGTTGGACTTGACTTCTAAGATCCTATGAACCACTCACTATTACAGATAATATTTGTACACAGTTGCACAGTAAAGGTATTGATTGGCCTATACTAGGTTAATTAGTGATCTGAACTTTGGTAAATTTATTTCTTCTTGGCATCTTTTTTTTTTAAGTGAACTCAAATGAATATCATTTGGAAATTTGTTTTTCAATTTTGTTACTTAATAGAAGAAAAATACACCTTTCCATTGGGAATCAGTCATGCAAAAGGTGCTTCCCATACGATAGTCACTAGCCTGAGGTCTGTTTCTAGAACTACCCAGACTGCTGGATCCATGCTCGAACCAGGAAATGAATCCATATCCTTCAGGACTTTCCTGTTGCCCTTTGTTATTACATTTACAGCTGCCAAGTTTCCCCCTAGGAGGCCACTTGAAATTGAAATATCGTGGAAGAGAACTTAAACCCCAGGGCCCCAGAATGTAAAACAGCCCTGTTAGAGGAAAGAAATCACAGCTGTATACTTTAGTACACACATCTAAGAAATTTTTCTTTTATCTCCTGATTTTTTTATTTTAATTTACTTATTCTTTAAAAATTATTTTATTGATGCATTTTGTCTCTACATCGCTTTCATTTCTAGGAAGGAAACCCCTGCTTCTCCATTCACAGCTCCTGATTGCACCCTTTTTTATGAAAAGTAAGGGTTTAAAAAAAAAAAGAGTGCTATTATGAATAGTTCTATGTATGTTGAATTTTCTGTAAGCCCCAGCCAATCCAGTAGGCAAACATTCTTTATGCCAACAAGTAGGCATCCAATATTGTGACCACATTGACATGCAGATAACATTCTGTCCCAAGCAGGGCTTCTTCTTTAACTAAGGTGATCAACTATAACAAGGGTGATCAAATGGGATCAGTGACTAAAATGGAAAGGATATCCCAAAATTGAGATCTGAATATTCCTTATATCACATACTTTTTCATCCTTAACTTTCAGGTTTTTGGTCTAACAAACTCCACCCCTTCTCCAAGAGGGCATTCCCATTAAATATATATACTTATATAAATATATGGCAACATCACAATTGCAACTAATAGTTTGTGTTAATGTCCATTTTTGAGGTGTACTGATTATTGACAGATTATTAACAGAAGATAAGAATATGGACAAGCACTTTTTAATTTTAATAATTTAATAGTTTTAAATTTTAATAATTTGAAAACAGTCCATTGCAGTTGATGTTAGTTTTGTTGAATTTTGCTGTTGCCTTTGTTTACATTTTCCAGAATCACTAAGCCCATTGGTATTTTGGTTCTGCTGTTTTATTTCCCATGTTATATCAGTTCATACCTGTCTCCCCATTTTTCTCTGAGTTCTTCATTTGCTTTCTCACTGACAGCACAATAATATTCCATTCCACTCATGTATCAAATTTAACCTCAGATATTTACTAGCGTTGTAAGCCTGGACAAGTCATTAACTGCTCTGTGTCTCAATTTTTTCATCTGTAAAATGAAGATAAATATAGCACTTAACTCTCAGACTTGTTGGAGAATAAAATGAGATAAAAATGTGTAAAGAACTTTGCAAACCTAGAAAAGTCTACATAATTGCTAACTATCATCATTATTGTTATTATAGCTGACATTTATATAGTGCTTACAGTGTTCCAGGAGCTATACTAAGTGCTTTACAATTGATCCTATTTGATCCTTACAACAACCCTGGGAAGGGGTATCACCTATGGGTACTTCTACTAATATTGGTATTTTTACCACCATTTTGTTTAGCCCGTCCTTAATCTTTGGGCACTGAATTTGTTCTCAGCTTTTTCTACTACTAGTGCAATTATTGGACAGCTAGGTGGCTCAGTGGATAGAGTATCAGGCCTGGAGTTGGGAGGACCTGGGTTCAAATTTGGCCTCAGACACTTCATAGCTCCATGACCCTGGGCAAACCGCTTAAACCTGTTTGCCTAGTCCTTGCTCTTCTGTCTCAGAGTTGTCACTAGGATAGAAAGTCAGGATTTTGTAAAAACCAGTACAATTATGAATTTTCTTGTACATATGGGATCTTTCATTCTGTAAACCCCAGACACTCCAATAGGCTTTTAATTAAGTGACTCTTAGATACAAGGCATTGTGCTAGGCACTAGGGATACAAAAATAAAACAAAATATATTTGTCCTCATAGAGTTGTATTCCATTGGATCCAACAGTGAATAGCTTTTATATTTTCTTAGATGATCTTTAATTATTTTCTGAAATAGTTTACCCTGTTAAAATTTCCCATTGCATTCTCAAAGCATGCATTTCATAGTTGCCATTTTACTATTTCTGTTGTTCAGTTGTGCCCAACTCTGTTAACCCATAGATCACGGCACTCCAAGGCCTTGCTGTTCTCCACTCTCTCTTGCGGTCTGTCCAAGTTCATGTTCATTGCTTCCATGATGCTATCTATCCATCTCATCCCGCGCTATCTCCTCCTTTTGCCTTCAATCTTTCCCAACACCAGGGTCTTCCTTAGCTGCCCCCTGGCTAAGAATCCATCTTCTGCACCCCCTTGTACCTTAAGCTGGCGTCTAGGAGCATTCTACAGAGCATCCCCCCACCCAAGCTTCTTGATATTTAAATTTGGGGGCATAATCCTTTGCTTCCAGTCTGGCTCATCTTTTTTTTTAATATGGCTACAAAGGTGCTTGGGAGCTGGGGGAATATGGGTTAGAAACATGAGAAAGGGAAACGCCTCTCTACCTGGATGCAGCATCTCTTTCTTGACCCTGCATGGGGAGGATCCTCAATCATTGTCCCCACTGATGGATTGGCCATTGCTATAGTGCCTGTTGAGCCATTACTCTCAGAACATGCTGTGACTATTGTCAGCTGCACAGTTTCAAGTTAAGTTCTTGTCCTTTCGTGTATTTATTATAATAAACCAGGGGCGCTTTATGTTTATATTTTCTTTTTCTTTTTTTATCTTTGTCATAGAACCTTTGGACAATCTGGTGAAGCCTATAGTCCCCTCTCAGGTTAATGTTATTAAATATCTAAGATACAATATGTAGGATTAAAAATGAAACCAATTATATTGAAATTCAGTTAAAAAATGTTAAGTTCACAAACTCCAGGTTAAGATTTGCTGTACTATTGACTTCATATGCATAATTGATGTCATATTGCTTGCCCTCTTAACAGGTGGAGGGGGGTCTGGAGGGAGGGAGAGAATTTAGAATTCAAAATTTTTTAAATGAATAAATTTAATTAATTGATAAATAATCAATATATTAATAAAATTAATTTACAAAAATAAAAAATAAAAAATAAATAAATAAATAGATGTACAGGTAAATAAATAAAAGAATCCCTGAACTAGACTATGGCATTATGTTATGCATATGGTTCACATACACTATTGGTTTTTTTACTGCTTATTTATAATAGCTAGAATTTATATGAGGATTTACAAAGCATTTTGTATGTATTGTCTCCCTTGATCCTCATCACTTTGTAAGGTAATAGTACAAAAACTCTTATTCTCATTTTGTGGAAGAGAAAATTGAATCTTGGAGATTATTAACTTGCAAGTGTTAGTAGTGGTGAGACATGAGGACACTTTTTCTGACTTCGAGCTCAGATATCTTTCCCATATGCCTTCCTGCTTTCCCTTAATGCCTTTACTACCTCCCATTGTCATTTGTTTTTTAATTGGAAATCATCCATCATTATCAAAGGGTTTGTGTCATGCGCAGGTAAGTTTGTGGGGGAATGTTTTCTGGTCTTTTTTTTTAAGTGGTTATCGTTCTTCATAACTTTGTGTCTCCCTGCCCCCAGCCTATGATTAAAAACACATCAATTCCCTTGGCAATGGTGGAAGTAGCTGAGAGAGAGAAAAGAGAGAAGAATTTTTTTTTCATAGAGATTCTGTTTCTCAATGACCAACCGCATGTGATTCCAGAGGGTTTATGATGAAACAAACTGCCTACTGCCTGGTAGAAAGACAATGGATTCAGAATGCAGATTGGGACCTTTATTTTATTTTATTTTATTTTTCATTTTGAACATAGCCACAGCAAGAATTAGCCTTTCTTGACCATACAGGAGATTTGTTTTTCTCCTTTTCTGAATTGGCTATGGAGGAGTTAGGAAGAGAGGAGGTTGGGAGAGAGAAATACTTGGCGATGGCAGAAGTTGTTTTTATGCTCACCTACAGATAATTTCTTTTGCCTCTTTCTTGTCTCCTTTGTCTCTGCTTCCCAGGTTTCTTTGGTTCTGTCTGCCCTCCAAGCAGGGAATAAAGGGACTCAGGCATGCATCACCGCAGCCAGTGCTGTGTCGGGCATCATTGCTGATCTGGATACAACCATCATGTTTGCAACAGCTGGGACGCTCAATGCCGAGAATAATGAAACCTTTGCAGACCACAGGTCAGGGCTTGGTCAAAGTAAAGGGGGAAAGGGCTGGTACAGAAAATTGGAGAGAGAGAGACAGCCGTCCCAGAGGTAGCCAAAGGTGAGGGCCGTGGCTCCTTGTGCCTGCCTTTGGAGGCACTCCAAATTCACTCCAGAGTGGCAACCTAAGAGGCAAAAAGCCTTATTATAATCCAGAAAGAGGACTAGAACAGGAAGGAGGAAAAGCACCGAGATAAGTAGAGCAAGCCAAACAGTCAAAATAAATCCTATTTACTAGCGTTAAAAGTAGAATCATTTTTTTGAGCCTTCGATTTCACAGCCCAAATAAAGCCTGCTCTGGTGAAGGATGACATTCTCACTCTGGAAAACAGGAAATCGTTCCTGTAACTCATTCCCTTATTAACCACATGGCAATTGTATATAGCAGTAACACAGAAATGAATTGGCCAGAAAGTTTAGGGCTTTAATTTGTTTGAGGAAGTGATGTGCAAGACCCAAGCTCCTTTACTGCCTGGGGTCGGGAATCTAGAGCTAAGGACCGTGCATTCCTGCGGCACTTCTTAAATTAGAACTGTCAGAATTCTCTGTGATGCTGGAAGCAGCATCCTTGAAATACTGGTCCATACCTCCATTCCTGCTCCTGCCTCCTCGGGCATGGGAAGATGAAGGGATTCCTCACAGTTCTTCCTTTCAGGCTCACCTGGTTCAGAGATCTCAAGTTAGAATTCAGTAGAGATCTTCACCCCTTCCGTAGGGATGAAGGGGTCCCCGACTCCTCCTCTAGCACCACTTGTCTGATTCCACACAGTGAGATAAATGTCTTCTGCTTCATTGCTTAGTTGGAGAAAGGATGTCCAAAAAATAATTCTTGTATTTGTGAAAATGTAGGACTCTAAAGAGAGTTCCAAACTAATTGGCTTTGGTAGAATTCCTAAGCCTATTTGGCTATGTGAATTAGTGCCTCTGGATCATGGCTGAATGGAAAGAAAAATGGATCTGGTTGGAGAACTTGGATTCAAGTCCAGGCTCTGCCACTTCCATGTATGGCCTTGGGCGTATTGCATAACCTCTTTGGGCCACAGTTTTCCCATCTGTGAAATTAGGGTGCTAAAACAGATGACCTCTAAGGACCTGTTTAAATCTAAAATCTTAAGATTTTTACATTTACTAACAGCCTCTCCATCCTTTCCAGAGGGTGGGAGACTCTGTCCACCTGTTCCACCTCCCACCAATAAGGAAATCCTTTTACGCAGAGTCCTCCTTTGACAACAACATTCTCCAAGTGCTCCTCCTTAAAGTCTTGCCTCTGAGAGTACTGTGGTTTGACTTATGGGCATCTCAACCTTTGACCATACTTTTCTCCTGAGCCTCACACAGTCAACAAGTTGTTCACCGCCTCTTTATTCTCTTCTGCCCTGTTTTTGCTCCCAGGGAGAATATTTTGAAGACAGCAAAGGCCTTGGTGGAAGATACGAAATTACTAGTATCAGGGGCTGCTTCAACTCAAGATAAACTGGCCCAGGCGGCCCAGTCATCGGCAGCCACCATCACCCAACTTGCCGAGGTGGTCAAGCTGGGAGCGGCCAGCCTGGGTTCTGATGACCCTGAGACCCAGGTATGAGCATCACTGCGGGCATCTGAATAGGAGAACTTAATTAACCTCCATGGGCTTCAGTTTCCTCAGCTATAAAATAATAGATGATCTTCCACTTCTTAATTTGTAATCCTATTCCTGAGTTGGTGGGTATTTTTAGTCTATACAAAATTTAGTTATACAAAATAAGTGACCCTGCTCTTCAGATCTTTGAAAGTAAGACAGGACACAAAGTTTTAGTATACGATTTCATGCATGTTTGGCTTTGAGAGAGGGAAAAGAACTCGGTGACCTTGCAGGTTCTGTCCCAGCCCCTAGGACGATCATTTCACGCAAACAGGTTCAGTGAGCGGCTAACCATTTAAAAGCCTCCAAGAAATGTTACTACTCATTCCTGTGTATTTGGCTAGTTCCAGCCCATCAGATGGTAAACTCTTCAGATTTAGCCACTTAAATCTTTCTCTATAAGTCTGTCCCTGCAGTTAGGATGGCTCGTATCAGAGAAGAGCCTTTTATTCCTATAAGAAAGAACAAGTAGCGGTGTTTGCATCGTTAATAAGTGATTGCAGTTGGTTAATAAAACACTAGCAACTTTTCCCCAAATGGCTGTGCCCCCTTCCTCCTCTGTCATCCTCTAATGGAGCATAGCTCTGAGAGGAAACATTCCTTAAATTGCAAATTTTTTTCCCTTGCTGGATTTCTTTTTGATAATATCAGAATCCAAATTGGCCGCCTTGTGGAATTTTAAGTATTCACACAATCCCTTCCTGTGGTACTGCTTTTACCCCATGGAGGATTGAAAGACTATAACTTGATAACTAAAATTGGAGCCACACATTGGCAACAGTTCTTTTTGGTGTTTCAACCCTGGAAAAAGTAGAGCTAGCCCTTCAACAGTGAAATGTGGGGATTTGGTTTAACCAAGGTGATGACAGAGTTCCTCAGTGCTACTTAGAGTACATGGTTGCCTTGTTGTGCACTTCCTAGTTTTTGAAAATGCTCCGGGGGTAGTTAGGTGGTGTAGTGTAGCGAGGGGAGTACCAAAGGTCCAAATCTGGGTTCAGATATTCCCTAGCTATGGATCATTGAGCAAGACACTTAACTCCAGTTACCTAGCCCGTACTGCTCTTCTGTCTTAAAACTGATGCTAAGGCAGAGGGGAAGGATTTTATTGGGGGGGGGGGGGGGCGGGGAGGAAGGATCCAGGAGGTGTTGACCTGATTTCTTATGGAAAATGGCCAGTGTAGAACTCTCTCCAGTATCACTAATCACCAGTTGGTCGGGAAAGCACTCAGGAGTAAAGGAGAAGCAGGAAATAGCTGATTCCCTTTAGTCCACTTCTTCTCATGCCTCCCACCACACAGTAATGGCACCCCTCAGTAAGGAACTAGCACACAGTCAGGACAAACAAACAAAAACAACTCCTACCACCACCCTTTCTTTGTTTCCATCAACTTGGTGCTCCTTTTATGAAAGGGAAGTGGAAGACTGGGGGAGGGGAGGGGAGAAATACCAAAAAACTTGACCCATTGATTCAAGAAGTTAAGGTCATGTTGAACTAAGGCAAATGTAGATAATCCATTTTGTGAAAGAGCAGGCTAGTGAATATGTGTGTATATCCAATATTTGATCATAGAAGGCAAGGGTGGTATTTTGAGCTTATGTGTCTCAATCCTTTTGTAAGAATGTGAATGTAAAAGATGAAGCCAAGTCAACAAAGCCACTAGTTGTGCTGTTTTTTTATTGAAGAGTAGTAAAGAAAAGGCTGTCCTTAGAGTCTAGAAGACCTGGGTTCAAGTTGCACCTTTGAGAGATGCTTCCTATGTCCTAGAAGGGCAGGCACTATTACCTTAGTGCCCCAGACAACTCGCTAAAGGCTAAAAATCAGAGATGAGTCCCCCTCCCCCCCAACGCTGAAATCTTAGATCCCAACAAAGCATTTTCATTTTCAAAAAGATATCCCCCGTGGCATCAGTCTATCCATTTTGTTGGGCACGATGGGTGAAGTCCGATGTGGTTTGATGATTTTTTTGTTTTTGTGTGTTTTTTTTTTGCTTTTAAATTTAGAAATTTATTCTGTTTAATCCCCAAAAAAGACCAAAAAAATAAACAAAAATAAAACAAAACAATGAAAACATGACAATATCCAAAAGCAAGACCCTTCCACATTTCAAAAGCCAGAGCTCTGAAAGTTCAGTCTACCTATTTCCTCCTTCTCTCCTGTGACTCCTTTCTTTTAGGTGGTGCTGATCAATGCCATCAAAGATGTGGCCAAGGCCCTTTCTGATCTTATTGGTGCTACTAAAGGAGCTGCCAGCAAGCCCGCTGATGATCCATCCATGTATCAACTCAAAGGTGCAGCCAAGGTAGAGAAAGGGCTCCCTTTTTTTTCCCCTGACCCGTCTTTCAAATAGCTATTCATCCAGGCATTTTTGTATAAGAGGTCACTTTTTTCCCCTCTGTGCCCTGGTTATTTGTTGTATGATTTTATTACCTAGTTAAAAAACCTTCAGTTTGTTGATTTTCAAGGCTTCTTTAGCAACAAGGACTTTCCGGTAACAAATATAAACTGTAAAAGTGATTTCTTCAGTACTTTGTATGTTCTCTGTCCACACAGCCCCCGACTTAGAACAAGTTTAATGCAGCAAAAAGCTCCAAGATGAGCATCAGTTGGGGTTTTTTTTTCCTAACATTTATTGTACAAGTAGAAGCCCAGGAAAGAAAGTTCAATGACATCTTCCCTGCCTTCAGGATGAACAGTGAGCATGTCAAGTCACTGAATTTGTACTTTTAGGCTGAGAATCCTTGTTTTGATGCCAAGTGAAAATGAGAGCATAGAATAATGTAATCATTTTTATCAGGAAGTTCCATGGAAACTTTTTAATTCTTAATTTTTATTTTTTAGAATATTTTTCCATGGTTCCCTGATTCATGATTTTTCCCACCCCTCTTCTTTCCCTCTTTCCGGAGCTGACAAGCAACTCCACTGGGTTATACATGTATCATTGTTCAAAACCTATTTCCATGTTATTCATATTTGCTATAAAGTGATCTTTTAACATCAAAATCCCCATTGAACCATGTGATTGATCATATGTTTTTCTTCTACGGGAAACTTTTTTTTTTCCAAATAGCAAGCATTTTTTTCTCTCCCTCCCAGCTCCTCTACTCTACTCCTTCCCCATCCCCCACAAATAAAAGAAAAACAAAATTCTTACAATGAATTTATGCATAATCAAGCAAAATTAATTCCTATATTGACCATGTTCAAAAATGTCTGTCTCTAAAATAATAAAAAAATAAAATAAAATAATAAAACAATAAAAAAAATAAAAGTGCCAACTACATGCTGAAAAAAAAATGTGTGTCTCATTCCACTTATCTAGACCATTACTTCTCTGTCAGGAAGGGAGAAGCATTCTTTGTGATTGGTCCTCTAAAGTCATGACTAATCACTGAACTAGTCAGGGTTCTTAAGTTGATCTATCTGTTTATTTTTTAGATAAAATTTTATCTAATTTATATAACATATACATTACGTATTACATATATAGAAAACTTATACATTTTAGATTTTTTTAGAGCTTTTATCTAGATAAAAAGTTATCTATTTTTATAATGTTGCTATTTCTCACAGATCCTCCAACATTTGTCATTTTCTTACATGGAAACTTTACAAGAATCCATGTTAGTTAACTTTTATGCATGGGTTGTATATTCCCTTATTAAGCTAAATTGATGTACCAATTTGCATCCTGTCCGTCTTTTGCTTTATTACTCCTTGATATGAAATTTGTCAGATTTGTGTAAGGCTTTTACCCAACTCCTACTTGCTGTTCCCAAATGTGACATTCCATCTTTGACCTCCATGACTTTTTTATCTTCCATGCCTGGAATGCTCTCCCTTCTCGCCCCCACTTCTTAGCTCATCCATCCCCAGCTCCCTTCAAAGCTCAGGTCAAGTACCACCTCCCACAAAAGGCTTTTCCTGATTTATCCAGCAGTTGTTTCTCCTCCATTTACTTCATTTTACAGTGTACTTATTTTGTTTATATTCTCTAGTTCTTTATCTCTGAACATGTTATATCCCTCTATTAGAATACAGGCTCCTTGAAGGTAGCCACTGCTTCTTGTATCCCCAGCACCCTGTAGAGTGCTTGACATATAACAAATATGTAATAAATGCTTGTTGATTGGCTGAGTTAAAAAAAGGAGGGGGGAATTCATATTTCTAATAGTAGAATGAGAAGATAAGGAATGAATGAGTGAATGAGATGCATTTGTCCATTTTTTAAAATGTAAAAGCAGTGGGTTGGGAGTATTTTCTCTTGTTGTTTTTGTTTTGTTTACAAAGTACCCAAGGCTCTGACCCTTTTCTTTTTTCTCTGGGTACTAGCCAATTGGCACTTTTATCACACTCCCTTGCCCCACAAGGATTCAGTTGTCATCTCTTTGCAGGTCACTCCTAAGTCTCCATAGCTAGCCCTGCTTTTTTCTCCTGAGTTCACCCACCATCTGTGAAACAGTTCCTACTAGATATTCCAAAGGCATTTCAGACTCATTCTCTCCAAAGCAGAATTCATCATCTTTTCTCTCCAAACTTTCCCCTCTTCTGAACTTCCCTATCACAGCTAGAGTGCTACCAGCCTTCCATTCACTCAGGTTCAGAAACACAGCTTTTTCCTCAATTCCTCACTCCCCCTATAGAGCCATTAAGCTAGGAAATTTCTCAGTCCCCACAGGCACCTCCCTGGCTCAGTCTCTCATCACCTCTTCCAGCAGCATTAACATGGTGGATCCCCACACCAACCCCAGGTCAGGCCAGCTATTATATAGAAACAGAACAGAGAAGGCATCATGCCAGGATGGCTCAAGGTTGTGGGCAAGTTTTTCCCATGGATAGTTTTTGCTGTTTATATCTACTCAAGATAGTTTATTTACATTCTCTGTGGGACCATAGGTCACATTCTCACTCTGACTACCACCATACAGTGCCTAGACAATGTGTGGCACATAGTGTAAAAATTAAAATTAATATACAATAATTTCAAAAATTACATGTTATAAGCTTTATTAATAATCACTAGAAGTAACAAAATAAAATCACGTGCCCATGGCTAATCTACCTGTTCAAACAACCTGCTCTACCACAGTTGCCAACAGGAAGCAAAGAGAGAGAGACCAGGAACCCCACACAATTTATTCCCTGTCTACATCAGCATATAACAACAGGAAGTTAGTGGGCTCCTGGGAAATGTAGTTCAAAGGCACAAGATTTTCAATTACATATCCCCCCCCCCCCAGATCCCTTTGAAGACTGGTCTCTCCAATTCATAAACATAACCAACTTTTAAATTATAATAATTTGGGGATAAAATTAAAAAGTATCAAAATAAAACCACATGCCCATGGCAAATCTACCTGTTCAAAAAGCCCACTCCACCACAATCACCAACAGGAATCAGAGAGAGAGACCAGGAACCCCACCCAATTTATTCACTGTCTACGCAGCATATAAAGACAGGAAGTTAGTGGTCTCCTGGGAAATGTAGTTCAAAGGCAAAAGATTTCAAATTACACACATAGTAGACCCTTTAAAAATGCTTGTTGATTGATTAGTTACTATTGTGTCTCAATCTGAAGATTATATTGACATATCAAAGTAAAACCTTAGTGGAAGCTTTTAGCCAATGCTGAAATATTGCAAATGTTTATATTGTCCAAATCTATGACTCACTGTCACCCCTCTGGTGAAAAGTCCTCGACTTACATACTCTTTCTTCTCTCCTTTTCTTATTTCCTTTCAGGTGATGGTAACAAATGTCACATCCCTCCTCAAGACAGTGAAAGCTGTGGAGGATGAAGCTACCAGAGGCACGAGGGCTCTTGAAGCCACCATTGAGTACATAAAACAAGAGCTCACGGTAGAGAACCAAATAATTGCCCCCTAAAGCCTTATCCTTAAAACTTATTTCCTTCTGTTTGTGATCTGTAAATTGCTGCTGTAACCAACTCACTCTCCCTGGTGCCTTTCAGACACGAAACACACTCAAATGTTTTCTCTCTGTCTTGCACTGCAGAAAGGATGATGTTGGTTCATTGTTGTTGTTCAGTCATTCAGTCATGTCTCACTCTTCATGACCCTGCGGAGAGTTTTCTTGTCAAAGATACTGGAGTGGTTTGCCATTTCCTTCTCCAATGTTAGTTCATTACTGTCTTTTAAGTGTGTCTGCTGCTCCACCTCCTCTTTTCTTTCTTCATCAATCTCTGTCATTCATTATCTTATCCTAATTATACAGAGGAGGAGTTGGCTGGAAATGGCCCAAAAATCTATCAGAGCCTTTTTTGAAAAGGAATTTGAACATAAATTCAACTGTAGCCCTCTCCTCCCCTTTCTATGATTTCATCACTCACCAGTGATAGAATTAACTCACACTTTGTGTTAGAAAAGAGAAATTGCATTAGTATTTGCCTGAGAGGTTCTAACTTTCTCTCATGTTGCCTAATCTTACATTAATTGTTCATACTTTAGCTGATTTAGTATTTAGTTTTTACTTGAAAAGATAAAGTGAAAATACAGCATTTCCTCCAGCCAGACAATCTGTTTAGGAGCTGCTGTTCGGTATCTCTTAGCTTTGGAGCCTTTGTGCTTATCCAGAGTTTCCCAAAAAGTCTGAAATAGAAGGGCTCTCGGCGTATAGAATTTACCTCCCAAATATGCCTCCATCCCCACCACAGTCCTATGCTGTTTTCCTGAAACCATCCTTTCTTCTCTCCCCCTCACCCCTCATCACTGAAATAATGCTTCTTGAATTAGACATGCCTCTATGGAACTGATGGTCTCTTCCTCTGCTCACCTAAAGAGAACCCTCTAGAAAATGACTTCTTTAAGATCCTGAGATAAACATGTACTCCTCTGGGGCTAAGGTGTCTAGGTGGCAGAGTGGAAAAAGTATTGGACTTGGAGTCAGAAGTACCTGCATTCAAACCCAGCCTCAGACATTTAATAGCTGTGTGACTCTGGACAGATCTCTCAACCCTGTTTTTATCTCAGTTTCCTCCTCTGGAGAAGGAAATGGCAAACCACTCCAGAGTCTTTACCAAGAAAATCCCCAATGAGATCCCAAAAGTCAGATGACAAAACAACAAATCTGGGATCAGGGAACTAACTACTCTCGTTACTGATCCTTGCTTGGGGAACTGATGTCCAATACAGAGAGAATGGCATCAATAATCAACATCAGAAAAAGAAAAAAAAAACAGGAGAATATAAACCAAAAACAGGCACCACCCCCCAATAGTCTCCAATATGATTGATTGATGCAGCTTTAAAGTAGGATATACATTTACCATGGTTAATTTATTTCAGCATCTCTAAAGATGTATGTGTTGTTAAATAATTCACAGTGTCACCATAGCTCACTCGACATGAGCTCCTCTGCACAATTATGCAGTTATATTTGTAAGAGAGGCTAAGAATAGAGTGAGCTCAATGCCTCATTTCCCCCAACCCCACACCCCTTTAGAGAGAGATACAGGAGTCCTCTGAGATGCATTCAGGTTAGTCCTGCCCTTCAATCAACAAACAAATCTCAGAACTGCATAGTCTTTTGGACTGCCAGGTCACCAGGATGGATGAAAGAAAACGATGGAGAATCAAAGCAATTACCTTCCCACGACAGTTTAAATTACAAATATTGGGTATCATTTCTTGCAGCCGAATGGGTTAACATTTTACGCATGCTTTCCACAGCTTGTTCCCTGTGTAGGTGTTAGAGTCTTGACAAGCAAGAATGATATTACTGTACTCAAATTAAATTTCTAATTTCCTGCCATTTGAAGGTTGCTTCCAATTGCTGCATCTGTTTTGAAGCACCGGGCGGTAGCCTGGCAAAGAGAAATAAGTTGTGGGTTGGGTTTTTTTTCCCCTTTCTCCTCTTACCTTCCAGGTATTTCAGTCAAAGGAAATACCAGAAAAGACATCATCACCTGAAGAATCGATAAGGATGACGAAAGGCATCACTATGGCAACTGCCAAAGCTGTGGCAGCTGGAAACTCGTGTAGACAGGAAGATGTGATTGCTACTGCAAATCTGAGCCGAAAAGCAGTGTCTGACATGTTAACAGCTTGTAAGGTAAAGATCTACTTCACCTTGCTTCTACCGTGGCAGGGATTTTTTATAAATAGGCAATTTTCACTTGTGTCTGGGATGTTTAGTTTAGATTGCAGAGTGTGGAGTTGGGGGAAGGGGGGGAGGTTTGCAGTCCTTAAACCTTGAACTTCAGGTGTACAGTGGCATACACCAGAACTGAAGGCTTATTTGTCCACATGTGGAAAAAATTCTCCTGGTTACTTTGCAGTAGTTTTGTACTTGAGTGTGGGTATATTGCTGTCCTACCAACTTAATTCTCCCACTCTCCTTATTTTCCATTCTTTATTAATTGAGAAGGAAATATCTCATGTTCAAAAGAGCCAGGCTGAAGAAACCTTGAAAAATGTAGTAGATGGGCTTTAACTGTCTTTAGGACCAGGTTTCCAAACTTACAAATTATTTGGTAACTCTCCTTATCATGTTGGTGCGGAAGCTCTTTCCTAAAGGAATGGTCTCATGATAACTCTAAGAGGGAGTGATTTGGATGAATGGAAAGTAATTTGTGGCACAGGGTTGAACCTATGCCAGGTAACCTACTAGTCACAGCAGATTGTTTGCAAAAATTAGATTCTTGCTCCACTATGTGAGTCAAAGAAAATTAAGTGGGGGAAGAAAGGGAGACTAGACTGGAAGCTATACTGTCCTGTTGGTCAGAATTGCTGCTGTCTCAAGGTGGAAGTAGATTCTTTGGCAGCTAGGAAGCTACCAAAATGAGCTTTATGGTCCTTCACTGGAAGGTAGAAAAAAATGCTCAAACCCTTAAAAACTCATGGCGTTTCATAATTTCTTCTTGAAAATTTTTAAATAGCACTAGAATAATAAAATGTGAAACAAAATTACATCGGGACAGAAAAAAGGCATTTTGTTTAAAAAAGAAATCTATTCAATTTTTTTTTATTGCATTGGAGGGGGTTGAATTGAAATGTGTAAAACAGGAAAGGGAAAACAAGAAACTTAAAGGTTTTTTGTTTCATTTGAAAAATAGTCTTTTCATAATTCGGTTGTCAAAATCTCCTTTCTTTATAACACCCAAGAGAGAAAGTTAATGAACATGAGAAAATGCAATTCAGAGGCATTGATCATTATTTTTATTTTTACCCATGCCTTTTGTCTTAGAATTGATATTGATATTCCAAGGCAGAGAAGCAGTAAAGGCTAGGCCACTGGGGTTAAGTAACTTGCTCAAGGTCACACAGCTAAGAAGTGTCTGAGACCAAATTTGAACCCAGGACCTCACATTTCCAGATTTGGCTCTCTATTCCTAAAACCAGCTATTTCTATTTCTATAACTTTATAACTATTTATATTTATTATAAATGATTTCTAAAGCCCGCTAGCTTTCCTTATCATTTTTTAAATAACTAGGTCCTCAATATAAACTATGAAACATTACTTTCCCTAAAGTTTACTTTTCATCCTGTCTTTAATACTTTGATAAAATTCAGTTAGATTCCCACAGAACCTGATCAGTTCAGATCATTGCCTGACCACTTGGCTGCCTTGGTTTAAAAGTAAGGCTGCCAAGGATCTGTGTGAGAGGAGCCAAAAAGCTCCTGCCCATCTACATCCATGGGTTTATCAATTGAGAAAAGCCAGGCACAGAGAAAGCAGCCTGCTGCATTGAGGTTTCTCTCACTGAAGCATCTCTCCAATGTCTTTAATTTCACCTTACTTTACATGTCCCAAGTCCCCTGGCCCATGACTCTTTGTGTTCATGAGAGTTAGAATATTTGGAGATTATATTGGACTGTCTTCTCCCTGTTGTACATTTTTCCTCAAGTCAAAAACAAAACAAAACTTAAGATGGCAAAACTGTACTCTAGAGGCAAACCCTCAATACCTAGACTTATCTCAGACATCAGAGCCTTTTGTTGGATTGGGATACATTTCTAGGAGGTTATTTGGATCCATGTTATTGGGCTTCCTTATTAAACTTGGTCAGTGCCTCATATAAAGAGATGATACAGGAAGCATGAACCACAGATCAGAGAGACAATTGGGTTTGTTGTAGTACTGCTCAGTGATAAAGCTGACTTAATGAAAAAAACTCACATTGCCTAGGGGTTGATGCCTTTGCCATGGGTACATATCCCTGGAGAGAGGTAGTGGAGAAGCGAACAGGATGCAGATGAAAGTGTTGATGACAGTACAATGGGGTAGGAGGAGGGGATGGATGGAAAAGAAATTGATGTCTATGGTGACCTAGGAGTGAAGATCCAGAGTATTTCTCATGAATCAAACATGGATTTTTATTCTCTCCCTTTCCATATTTTGCCAATATGCACATTATATACCTGATAACTGTATAGCATTTTTAGTATTTCAAATCACTATTATTTCTCTTATATTTGATCTGTCTATGAAGTAAGAAAAAAAAGTATTTATCCCCATTTTGTAGTCTTTCTTATACCTTATTCCCCAACATATACTCTTCATGCCAATGAAACTGACCTCCTGTGACTTATCCATGAATGAGATATTCCATCTCTTGGCCCTGGGCATTGTCTCTGGCCATCCCCCTTATCTAGAAGGCTCTTGCTATTCTACTCTGACTCTTGACCTCCATGACTTCCTTTAAGTCCTAACTAAAATCCCTTTCCCTAATCCCTCTTAACTCTAGTGCTCTCCCACTTTTAATTTGTTTTTCCTATTTATCTTGTATGTACATTGATCCTTCACCTATTATGGGAGTTACATTCCAGAAACCCCCATCACAGGTGAAAATCTGCAAAGTAGAGGCATTATATTTATTTTATTATTTATATCTCTTCTGAGGCTTTATAAATCCTTTCTGCTCTCCTATAAGCCTTTTCAACACTCTTATTAACCTTTCCCACAATCTTATAAACACTGAGCCAATCAGTGCCCAGGATACAAAACAGAGCACTGTGGTTGGTTGTCTTTCATTCCATCAGCCAATACAGAAATGCCCACTTTGCACTCAGCCATGTACAATCTCACATTGGCAAACTTGTGCAAGTGGTAGTGGTGTACTGCATTTCCATTGTGTACAGTATTCATCCACAAAATCCCATGGTATAGCGAAAACTCTGCAATACAATATTAGATTTTTAAAAACCCCCAATACAGTGAAACCTCAATAAGTGAACCAACCATGATATAGGGAGGGACAGCTGTATATAGCTTGCTTTTTGTATGTTTGTTTATGTATTGTCTCCCCCATTAGATTGTAAGCTCCTTGAGGACAGCTTTTGCCTTTTTTTCTACTTTTAGTATTTTAGCACCATGCCTGGCATATAGTAGGCACTTGTCATGATACTCGGGAACAAGAAGGATAATTTATTGATAAGAGTTTTGTATTATTGCCAACTTGGCATCATGGTAATGTTATGATTAAAATTTGGGGAAACTGAGGCAGGTAGAAATTAGTTTCTCTCCGCAAGGAGTATTATATTTTTAGAGGTTTATTGAAGATTAAAATATAAAGAAAATACAAGTAAGAGAGGCACGTGTCTAGGCCCAAAGAACCTATTCACGACCACTCACATATTGCCTGCTAGATAGAGAGCCACATCTGCTCCCAAGTGGAAGTAGGAAAGAAGGCAGAGCCTTTTTACAACCAGGTTAAATACCCCATCTCGCTCTCAGCCCAGGTGAGGTTACAAGGCATTCTGGGGAAGTGGAACAAGGACTTCTGGGGATTGAAGTCTTGGATTCAAGTCTCCATTTTTACAGTAACTATTTTGTGTATGATGGCATGCAAGTGAGTCTGTAAAAAGATTTTTCTATCGATATTCAGTGATATCTAATGTAATCACTCCAGCATCCTCTAGGTAGAGTAAAAAGATAACTCAAGTCATGGCCATAACTATTTTAGTTGTGTCTTTGTGATCACGTTTGGGGTTTTCTTGGCAAAGATGTTGGAGTGGTTTGCCATTTCCTTCTGCAGCTCATTTTACAGATAAGGAAATGGAAGCAAACAGGGTTAAGTGACTTGCCCAGGGTCACACAGCTAGTAATTATCTGAGGCTGGATCTGAACTTAAGTCGTCCTGATTCCAGGCTCAGCTCTCTCCATCTAGCTGCCCAGGCTCATAGAGCTAGTAAGTATCATAGACACTAGCTGGTTGATCCTAGGCAAATGAGTCACTTAATTTCAATGCCTCAGTTTCCTTGAACTCATGAAAATGAGTCTTTCTGTTTCCTAGTCCAGAGTTCTATTGACTATACCACATAACAGGTCAGACTAAATGGGTGAGAGTCTAGGCAACTTAAGTGATGCGAATGATATTTCCCTAGATTAATCATAACAACAGCATATGTATAACATAAAATGCGTTATAAATATTATCTATTATATTTAATATATATTATATATATAATATATATTATAATATATAATATAAATATTATAAATATCATCTCACAATCCTGATAGATGCTATAATTATCCCCTTTTTGTAGTTGAGGAAACTGAGGCAGGCAAATTAAGTGACTTGCTCAGGGTTACACAGCTATTAAGTGTCTGAGGCCAGTCTGGTAAAGCCGCTGGATTCCTTCCAAGAATAATATATTTAAATATATTTTAAATGGGCACAATGGATGGAGTGGCACAGTGGACAAACTACCAGACCTGGAGTCAGAATGACTTAAGTTCAAATCCAACCTTAGACACTTACTAACTGTTTGATCCCGAGCAAATAAGTCATTTCATTTCTATCTGCCTCAGTTTCCTTAACCATAAAATGAAGATAATAATAGTACCAACCCCCCAGGATGTAAAGGCCAATTGAGATAAAATGTGTAAAGTGCTTCATAAACCTTAAAGCACTATATGAGTGCTGACTTATTCTTATTAAATGCATCAAATATTCAGGATTGCAAAGGAAACCAATTATACTGAAATAGGTATCCAAATTTTTTCTAAAAAACAAACTCATAGAGCCCAAGTCAAGAAACCTTCAGTTCTTGGGCAGACTAGAGATAAAATATAGAGAAAGTAGAAAGGGCTTCCGATCCGCCAGGGCACAAAAGGTCCCTTTAAATCTAGGTAGGCAAGTTCTATGAATTCAAGAAACTCAAGCAAGTGGCCACTGAAACCAGTCAACACTGGGGCAGATCCATCTGACCTATTTTCTCCCATCCATCCTAGACCCTCAGGTATTACCCATAGGCAGAAGGATGTTAGAACTTTGTAGTTGTCCCCTTCCCCTAGGTCATGGCGGAGACAGAAGTGTTGAGTTCACAATATTGGATATACTTCATTTCCCCTGACCAGACCAGAGCTGAACTGATCTGGGTCCAAATTAAAACTCTTGGTTCTAAATTCCTCTAACTTTCTACTCTCTGTGGCCACGGACCTGTCAGGACCACCAGGGACCCCCTGGTTGGGGATAGTCAACCTCAGGAGGGCTGATTCCTTATCCCTCAGGGGGTCCCCGGTGGTCCTGACAGCTGGAGCCTGAATGATCGCTGTACTTCTCTGCATCCGTGTTTTACAGATAGTTGTCTGAAAGCTGTTTAGCTGGTTTTCTTTGATCACATTCTAAAATCATTTGTGATTTTCAAAACCAGGTGGTCTCTGGTGGTCCTGACACAGACCACGATAATCTGAAGCAGTTCTGGCTTTCAGAGCCCTTGAATACAAGGAAAAGGTCAATTTGGAGGGACCTACACTGTAGTAGTTGGGTACCAGTAGTTGGATCTCTTTCTTGGTACCCAAGAACTGATACTGTCTTCTCAAAGTCCTCAAGAGTGGGGGTGATGCTACAGCCCTTTCATTTAGCAAGTCAAGGCATCCAGTTTTTATTAAGGAGCTGCTCTGTGCCAGGCACCACGCTAAGCTCTGCAGATACAAATATTTAGTAAGTACCTACTGTATATAGAACATTGATTGCGTATACAGGTAGATACTTAGATTCACCAAGACACAGTACCTGTTCTCATAGAGTTTTCTATCTATCAGCCCCGTTCCCCCCCCACCCCTCCCCGGGAGCTTTAGGACTTACTAGCCTTCATCATAAGTAATTAGGCAACATATAATTCTCTGTTTTCTGTTGTCTTATAACTTGCTTTGGCCAGAAAATTCATGCCCAAGTCAACAACTTCTCAGTGATGAATTTCTCCCTTCTCACCTAGCTAACCTAATCATTGGAAAGGAGGCCATACGTTGCCAAGACTGTTGTCAAAACCCTTCCAGCATCATAGAACTTGCCAGAGCTTAGACTTCTCTGAGCTTAGCCTTCCAGAACTTGGCCATCTCCATGTCAGAATGAGGTATCTGCAGGATTTAGTGGAAGACATTGGAGAAGTATAGGTTGGATGTGAGTAGGATATAATGCATAATAAATAAGGAATTAATACAAGAGATATGATGCCAGAGATGTCACCAGAAGAATGTGTAGGGGGAAATTAATGGGCTGGTCACATAGTGGGGAATTGAGATGACTGATAGAGAGCTTGTTTGCTCTTCCAGGAGCCACACAACATCAAGAGAGTGCAAGGAAAGTCCACTACTTTGGGGGTAGACCTCCTGTGGCCAACATGAGAGTATATGGATAAAAATAACACAGAATGGGCAGAAGTGGATGCATCGTAAGATGTGCATTGTTGGAAAAAATATCAAATACAATCTATCAACCAACAAGCATTTATTTTATACCTATGATGTGTCAGGCACTGTATTAGAGATACAAACGGGGGGGGGGGATAGTTTTTACCCTCAGGGAATTTTTATTCTAACTGGAAAGACTGCATAGATAGATAGATAGATAGATAGATAGATAGATAGATAGATAGATAGATAGATAGATAGATAGATAGATGGATGGGTAGATGGATGGATGGGTAGATGGATGGATGGGTAGATGGATGGATAGATAGATAGATAGATAGATAGATAGATAGATAGATAGATAGATAGATGGGTAGATGGATGGATAGGTGGATGGATGGAGAGAGAGAGAGAGAGAGAGAGAGAGAGAGAGAGAGAGAGAGAGAGAGAGAGAGAGAGAGAGAGAGAGAGAGAGAGATATGGATGGGTAGATGGATGGATGGATAGATAGATAGACAGACAGACAGACATAGAGAGACGGATAGATGGGTAGATAGAGAGACAGAAAGAAAGAGAAAGAGAGAGAGAGAGAGAGATAGATAGAGAGATGGGTAGATAGATAGATAGATAGATAGATAGATAGATAGATAGATAGATAGAAAACAGGTACAAAACAAATTTAAGTTAATCTTGGGCAAGGAGAAGGGACTGGCAGCTAATGCCCTTCCACCTTCCATCTACTCTGTAAACATGTCTTATATATACTCATTATTTTCATATTTATCTCCATCATTAGAAATGTGAGCTCCCTAAGGACAGGAACTTTTTGACCTGCTTAGTCTCCCCAGTGCCAGTTCCTGGCACCATAAATACTTAAATGCTTATTGATTGATTTGACTCACAAGCAGCTGAGAGAACTGGAAAAGACTTCATGTAAAAAAGGTGGCTCTAGTTAAGTCTTAAAGGAAACCAGGGATTCCAAAAGTTAAAGGTGAAGAGGAAGAACCATCCAGGCATAGAAGACACAATACCAAGGCACAGAGATAGGGATGGACTATTGTACATCAGGAAACCAGTCTAATAGAGTTCCCAAAGATGTAATAAAGCCAGCAAGGTCAGGTGGGACCAAGTTCTAAAGAACTTTAAATGCCAAAGAACATACTTTATAGTTGACCATTGAGTTATTAAGGCACCACTAAAGTTTATTTTGTAGGGAAGTAACATGGTCAGGCCTGGAAAAAAAAAAAAAGAATATTCTGCTTTTACACCTCTCCAGACATCCAGATCCCGTCCCTGAGCTGTATTGAAATCTTTTCTACCTTGGGGGTACATGCAAGGGTTACTAGTCTTGATCTTGAACAACCTCAGACCTTTACATTGACCCTAGAGCAAACCTTGCAATCCCAAGTGACTTGCTGAACAGTCAAGACCTAACCTAATTGACTGTCCACTTTCCTGACCTCAGAACCAGAATTTTCCAAATTACTGCTTGGCTCATGGTCTCAGGTCCAAGGGAAATGGGGATAGTAGGAGCCATGAGGAGGAGGAAGAGGAAGGGTGAGTAATACAGGAATTATGCACCAGCCAAGATTGCACGTCCAAGGCCATACTCAGGGTTTTTTTGTCCTGTTTTGGGGGTTGGTTTCATATAAATGAATTCAAATGAAAATTCATAATTTGACCTATGCACTTGCCCTTTAAGGGAATAACTTTTTGTGGGGAGGAGCTGGGGAAAGATTGCCCGGGGAATTGTACAATCTCTCCATGTTCGTGGTCTTCTGTGTAGGTATCCACCGAGATGTGTATGATACGAGAAGCCCTGGAAGATCCATCTCCCCTCCTTACCCCCACTCCTTGAGCTAGCAGGGTATTTTTATTTATGTAATTTATCCAGATGGCCCTTGTTAAAATGCAAATATGTTCCTGGGAAACGATAATGGGTTAAATTAATTATCCCAAGATAGAACACTCTGGGGAAGAGGGCCACCTTTACTACCTGTGAGCAGAATGAAGGCATTGGGTATCCCAGAAGGTAGAGAACAGAGAAGGAACCCTGCTTTGTGATTCATCTCTAGAATATAGAATTAAGATAATAATACACCATCAGACTTACCAGCCTTAACTTCATTGGCTCATAAGACCATCTATTTGCCTAGGATTCCTTTACTCAGAATAAATCCTTAATGTCCTTTTATATTTATTGGAGCCCAGCAGCAAAAAACATACAAGCTCTTTAATAAGTGATTAATCTAATCACCTAATTTAAATTACTAACACAAAGTCTAGGGGAGTTTCTCTAATTTATTTTTTATTTTTAATTTAATGTAGCATGGTCAGCTTTATCCAGTAATTATACACATACATTAAGTGTGTCTGAGCCCTAACAAATTCCAAATTAGTTTACTGTATCATTCTACCTTGCCTACTATTTTAAAAACCAACAGGGACCTTAGAGACTACTGATTAAGATTCCCCCATTTTCTATTTAAGGGACTGGGACTGAAAAGTTAAAGGACATGGCTAAGGGAGAAAGGAGGAAAGCAAGTAGTTACTCAGTTCTCCTAATGCTAAGTGCTTTACTAACTAATATTGTCTCATTTCATCCTCACAACCACCTTGGAAGTTAGAGGCTATTTTTACCCCTATTTTTACAGTTAGGCAAACTGAGGCAGACAGGCGGAGGAACTTGCTGAGGTCACACAGCTAGTAAGTATCTGAAGCATAATTCAAACCCAAGTCTTGCTGGCTCCAGACTGAGCACCTTTCCCATTGTGCCACCTATCTGGCAACTGTGGCAAATTATCAGAGTCTAATTCTCCTAGTCTTTCCATAAACCAAACTAATGTGAATATTAAGCTAAGGAAATGCATGAGGCAGGTAAATCTGTTGCCTAGAAAATCACTCAATGTTCTACAAAACAAAAAAATTATAGAACAAAACCAAATGCAATAATTAGTAGCAGAACTCCTCTATCTACTTGTACAGATAACAGAATTTTGACAGTATAGCCATGTTTTTATGGGCACATCCTTCTTTAAACAAACCTATTACACATAAAGCTGAATTTAGAAAATGGATAAATTAAGGGACATGATTTGTATTGCAAAGAGATATCTACTTTGTGACAAGTCTGTTTCACAGGCTTCTTTTTTTGAACAGCAAATTTCTCCAGTGCATTTCAAATGTGATTCAATTTACAAAAATTCAATTTACATACAACTCAGAAGCACATCTACTGCAAAAAAGAACCATCTGTTCTTGAATAGGCTAGGACTTTGTTATATATTGCTGGCTTTCCTGTGATTATATTTTGTATTACTTTTTTTTTTTAAACCCTTACCTTCTGTTTTAGAATCAATACTGTGTTGGTTCTAAGGCAGTAGAGCCAGAAGGGCTAAGCAATGGGGATTCAGTGACTTGCCCAGAATCAGGCAGCGGGGAAGTGTCTGAGGTCAAACTTGAACCTAGGACCTCCCATCTGGCTTTCATCCTGGAATTATCTGGTAAAACTCTGGGGGGAACCAGTCTCTTTAAAAAGACAAAAGACTTTGAGCAGAATGCAAAGAAACCTCCATTTGAAAATATGGAGAAGGTGCCATAACTATTGTGAAAAAAAAATCACTAGACTTGCATTTAGGGTAGCTCAACCCCACCACCCAGTATTGATGGAAACTTGAGAGTCTCTTAATCACCTTGGATCTATTTTAGAATAATAATGATTATAGCATTTATTTCTTTAAAGTTTATAAAACATTTTACATATATTTTATTTCTTTTTTAACTAATTTTCATTTAGTTTAAATAAATTATTTTTCCTTTGAATTTGAATTAAATTAAATATCTTCTGTCCTAGTATCAGTTCTGATACAGAAGAGCAGCAAAGGTTAGGCAGTGGGAGTTAAGTGACTCTCTATGATCAGAGTTACCCAGATAGGAAGTGTCTGAATATGGATTTGAGCCCAGGACTTCCCATCTCCAGGCCTGGTGCTCTACTGGAAATGGGCAATCTTGGATTCAAATTGGACTTCAGACACTTCCTAGCTGAGTGACCCTGGGCAAGTCACTTAATCCCAATCCCTTTGCCCACCCCAGCCTCTGCTGCCTGGCTTCTTTTTTTCCCTGCTTCACTGAGGGAATTTAGAAATTGTCCCCCACTTAAAGTTTAAGGTATGGAAAGAGACAAATATTTCACAGGAAATATGGGAGAGGGAGCAAGCTGTTGGCAGTAAATAAGGTGACTGGCATAGCAACAAGTGACCGAAGGCATCAGTGACCCTCTCATCTCAGTTTGAAAAGAAAGTGAGAAATAAATCATGTTCTAGTAGAATGAACCTGTTCCCACTGTTACAACTCTGGGAGACAGTATCTGTTTTATTCACATCATTGTTTCCCCTCTAGAAAGCTCTGATATTTTATTCTTCTCTGTAGTAGGAACTAAATAAAGGAGTGAGATGCCCTCAGATTTCAGCTAAGGGTCTCAGAACAGCCCAGGAGTCTGCGGTTTGCCTCGGATTCCCTCTGCTGTTGTGCAGTCATTTCTCAGTCATGTCCGACTCTTCTTGACCTCATTTAGGGTTTTCTTGGCAGAAATATGAAAAGGTTTGCCATTTCCTTCCCTAACCCAGAATAATTGCTAAATTTCCATTTATATTTTTTGAAATTCTGATCCAAATAAAAAAGGAAATTTTATGTTAAATGATTACTTTCCACCAGCTCTTAACATAAAGGTCATTTAAGGTTCTTTCATAATTTGCAGTGTATCCCTTTATTTTCCTCACTTTTGAGAACTGTTTATTTAATAATTCAAAGTAAGACACATAGATCTCCTCCTGCCTACGTGGTCATATCTTTGAGAAATTAGATGTTAACATTCAAAGTGGTACAAAGGAAAAAGTACTGACTCTCAAGTCAGGAAGCCTGGGTTCAGATCTTGCCTCAAACACATATTGCCTATGGAACTAGGAGCAAAGAATCTAAATCTCCCTGGACCTGTTTTCTCATCTGTAAAATGAGATGATTAAACTGGAAGGTTTTTAAGGTCTCTTTCCCTGCCAGCTCTATCTCTATGATCTCATGAATTTAGGGGGAAACTTCCTTTCTCTGCTTTGATTGGTATATTGATTAGTTCTATCTATTTTAAGGTCTATGTTCCCTTCTTCTTCTTAGCAAGCTTCATATCATGCCGATGTTGCTGAAGATGTGAGAGCCCGAGCCTTGAGATATGGAACCGAATGCACCTTGGGATACCTGGACCTCCTGGAACATGTCCTTGTGGTAAGAGAAATATATTGAATGTCTCTCTCTCCCTTTCTCTCTCCCTCTCCCTTTCTTCTTCTCTCTCTCTCCATCTCTCCCCCCTCTCCCTCCCTCCTTCTCTCTCTTGCTCTCTCGCTCTCACTCCCTCTTTCTCTCTCTCTCTTTCTCTCCCCTTCCTCCTTCCCCCCTGCTTCTTCCTCTTTTTTCCCTCCTCCCTACTTCTCTTTCCCTCCTCCCTCCTGTCTCTGTCACTCTCTCCTTTTCTCTTTTTCCTTCCCCTTTCTCGCCCTTCCTCTTTCCCATTCTCCTTCTTTCTCTTTCCCTTCTCTTTCTTTTCTGTTTTCCCCTTCTCCCTCCCCCATTCCCTCTCCCTTTCTCATTCCTTCCTTTCTCAGATGAGTTTATAGTAAAATGTTTTCAGAATTTCTCTCCTCTGGTCGTTAAAATGAATGGCTTTGTAGATTTTCCTTCTGGAAACTGACTGTAAACCATCTTCTTATACAGTGAAAAGACAGTAGTATTTTACACTTTCATACCATTTTAAAGTGCTTTTACCTCTGCTGTCTCTTTTTATGGTCTTATCATGGAAGACACAGGGATGTTTCTCCCATTTCTTCAGTTAAGGAAACTCAGAAATAGAAAGGCTAAGTGATTTATCTGATTTACAGTCAGCCTGGCTCTCTCTTCCCTCTTCCAATGCCTGACATTTTTAAAGTCTCAATTCCGGACTCAAATCTATTGGGATATTGAACCTAACTTCTCTTTTGCTCTCCAATATAAGCATGTTCCATAAAATGGCAGGGAAAGTAAGGGAGATTGTTCAAACAACCTTGACAAAGAAGGCAGCATAGAATAGTAGAGAGAACATTGGTGCCACAAGTCAGAAGAAATTTGAGTTCTATTCAGTGCTCTCCTTTTGCCCCAAAATTATTTTATACTTTCTTTGTAGATCCCTTTTGACATGTGTTTCCTCAGTACCTAGCATATTGCCTTATACGTAACAATTGTTTAATAAATGGTCACTGAATGGAATTAGTGGAAAATAGGCTGGAAGTTGAGGTTGGGTCCTTGTCTTGGCTCAGCCACTAATCACTTCCTCTAAGGACAATATTCTATCAAGAAACATTTATTAAGTGCCTACTATATGCTAGACATGGTGCTAAAAATACTAAGAGTACAAAAAAAGGCCAAAGTCTCTGTCCTCAAGGAGCTTACAATCTAATGGGGGAGACAATATGCAAACAAACACATAAAAAGCAAACGATATACAGTTGTCCCTTGCTATGTTGTGGTTCACTTATTGAGGCTTCACTGTATTGGGGTTGTAAAAATATCTAATTCTGTTTTGTGGAGTTATTGCTGTACCACAGGATTTTGAAGATGAATACTGAACTGTACACAATGGAAATGCAGTACGCCACTTATACATGGCTGAGGGCAAAGTGGACATTTTTGTATTGGTTGATGGAATGAAAGGCAACCAACCACAGTGCTCTGTTCTGTATTCTGGGCGCTGATTGGCTCAGTGTTTATAAGAGTGTGTGAAAGGTTAATAAGAGTGTAGAAAAAGCATTGGAACTGCCAACCTGGAATCCGAATATTACAGCCCCACCAGATAGATAGATATTTAATTGCAGATAGAACTGCAATTAAGAGAGAACAAAGATGAGTAAAACAGATTTATTGGGCCAAATGAATGTAGAGGATAATCCATGTTGGGGGAGACATAATTGTGAGGGTGATGATGAATTAATATCCAAAATTTCCAAAAGTGGGGAAGATACCAAAGGCACAGGAAAAATCATAACCTTTATTAATATGGACCCCAAAGAGGCAACTGAGAAAACATTAAATACTGACCTATATCTCTACCTTCCCTCTTCTACAAATCTTCATCCAGCTTGTCTATACATAAATCAAGTTCATCCTGTGGCTCTGGACAAGTCATTCAATTCCCATTGCCTATCCCTTACCACTCTTCTGCCTTGGAACTAATGAGGAACTCCATGAGGAGGATTTTAGTAGGAAACAAGCAGATTTTTGCACTCAATAATCAACAATAGACCACATCTTTTTGCCATTTTGCACTTGACTGTGTAAGGATTAAAATTAAAGGTTGTACTAAATGTATAAAAATGTGGTCACTGAAAAAATATTATGCAAGTCAGAATAAATATGAGAGAGAGAGACAGAGAGAGAGAGAGACAGAGAGAGAGAAAGAGAGAGAGAGAGAGACAGAGAGAGAGAGAGAGAGATAGAGACAGAGAGAGAGACAGAGAGAGAGACAGAGAGAGAGAGAGACAGAGAGAGAGAGACAGAGAGAGAGAGAGAGAGAGAGAGAGAGAGAGAGAGAGAGAGAGAGAGAGAGAGAGAGAGAGAATGAGTGAATGAGTGAATGAGAGAATGAATCTATCTTGGAGCACTAGGTGGCTCAGTGGATAGAAAGCCAGACCTCACTGGATAGAAAGCCAGACCTGGAGTTGGGAAGACCTGGGTTCCAATATGGCTTCAAATACTTCTCAGCTGTTTCACTCTTGGCAAGTCACAACTCCAATTGCTTACCCTTTACTGTTCTTCAGTCCTTCTGCCTTGGAACCGATACTTTTTCTGGATGGTAGGATGAATCTCCATATCTTAGATGGTTTGATAATGGGTCAGCCAGCCAGGTAATCAGAAAGAATATCTATGGATTCTTATGACCTAGAGACTTCTATTAAAAAGGCAGTTACTTTTCAGTGTTACCCTGCTACCATGAATTTTTATTTAGGTAGTTGCTAACATTTCCATTAATTTGTTGCCTATTACTAATTCATTTTTCCTTTTATTTACTGTGGAAACAGGTCTTTCAAACCCTAAACTCTACAAAATTGAACCATTTCTTGTGTCTGTTCAAAGCTTACCACCTGGGTTTCTTTTTCATCTTTCAACACAATTATTGCCATTGTAACATGTAATTACAGAGGAAATGTTCTTCATTTTTGCTTGGCAGTTTGTAGTTTGTATGGAGGTGTACCCAGTACTGAAAAGAAAGCTGTTAAAAGGAAGAAAAAGGAAAGGAAGTTAAAATGAGTCTTTAAAAGAGTATATGGAAGATTCCCTAAAGCTGTGTAATGATGATTTTCTTGGAGACAACAGTGACTCATTCTGATATTACTGATTTTCAAGATAATTTTGTAAAGGAATATTTTCTTTTTTTCTGCTTACCAGTTTAGATTGGGACTTCATCATTTTTAAAAAATATTTTGATAAATGTAGTTCAAGTAGTTCAGTTTCCATTGAAATCCTATATATTTTATTTTATGCATTTAATAAGATTACTCTGAAAAGGGGTCCACAAAATTGCCAAAAGGTCTATGAAGTTAAAAAGGTTAAGAGCCCCTAGTTTAAATCGTTGAAGTTACCTGATAGGCTCTTTAAAAATGATAGATTCTAGTGACTTCCTAGAGACAAATTTAAAATATAAATATTATTAATAATATGAGGTTATTTATCAATCCTAGAACTTTCCCATTTGTTTTCCTAGTCACCTATGCATTCAGAAAGCTTGTAATTTATCAGAACCTATTTTTAAAGATATGTTAATTTTAATTAAACCTAAAATGTTGTATTAGTTTAAACTTTAGAAATGTTAACTTCCTAAAACAGACTTAATACAAAGTAGGACAAAAGAATTATAGTGGTTTAAAGAATAAGAAAATTCAAGAGACTTTACTATTCCAAATAATTCTTATAGCTGAGGTAACAAGAAGAAACTAGTATGACTAAAAGCTTGAATTATAAATAAGAATGCTACCAAAATGTGAAACCATATACTCTACTTAAATGGTTCTACAATCTTGTTAGTGCAGATAACCCTTCCAACAATGCAGTTTAAACTTCTGAACAGAATTGTTACATTGGCAATGTCTTCTCCATATATTTCTCCCTTTTCAACCTCATTTCCTTTATTATATAGGTCAGGTTGGATTTCTTTTAATCACATGCAAAGTCGTTTTCTCATTTTTATTCTTTCAGCTTAGTATTAGTTTTGATCTTTAATCAAACAAGTTGGTGGTCTGGCTGATTCAGGGAAGATTTCTACATCAATAAATCACTGTGCATTAAAATCAAATTAATTAATGATAATTTAATTATCTTAATATTTAATTATTTAAAATAATTAACAATGCTTCCTTTTCAGTGCTTGTCATGCCAGTGCTTTCTGATTATTTTCTTGAAAGTATCAGTGATGTTTGAGTCTTCTGTGTAGTGTACAAGTCTTTGGGGCTCTTGAACTGTGTTTTCCAACATATAATCTTCATCCTCCTTTCCTATTTCTCCATATGCATTGAAGTCACTGAGTATTATTTGTGTTGATTTAATTTGAACGTTATTACCAAGTGCTTGAAAAATTGCTCTACCTCTTCATCCTCCACATTCTCCTCATTCCCCTTTGTTAGCTCACCATCCCGGTTGTGCTCCCTAACTGTGAATGTTGACCAAGATTTTGTTGTGGGCCATCTTCTTTTTTGCCTTTCTGCTTTCTCTCTTACGAACCTCATCAGCTCCTGTGAGTTTAACTATTCGGTCTATAGATGACTTCCCTCTCTCTATACCTAGCCACATTGTCTCCTTGGAGGTGACTTTCAGTCCCACATCATTACTTGCCTATTGGGGACATTTCAGTCTTGAAATCTTGGAGACATCTTAAAGTCTAAAACGGAATTCATTATCTTTTTCTCTAAACCTTTCCCTCTTCCCTATTTCCCTATTTCTGACAAGGGAGCCATTTTCTTACAATGTCTTAGATCTATAATCTTGATGTTATCCTGAATTCTTCTCTGTTCCACACATAACAGTCCATGGCCAAATCTTGCCTTTTTTGCCTTCATGGCATCTCTTACATCCAACTCCTTCTCTCCTTTCACACAGACAAAGCCTCAGGTTTCTATCACCTCTTGACTAGGTTATCAAATTTGGACTTCTTGCCTGAAGTTTCTCTCTACCATTCAATCTTCCACACTGCTGCCAAAGTTATTTTTGATTAACACAGATCTGACCAAAGAACTTCCCTTCTGAATCCGCTTAAGCAACTTCCTATAACCCTATGGAATACATAAATAAATAAATGAATGAGTGAATGAATGAATGAATGAATGAATAAATAGATAGATAGATAAATAGATAAATAAATGAATGAATAAATAAATGAATAAATAAATAAATGAGTGAATAAGTGAATAAATAAGTAAATAAATAAGTAAATAAATAAATAAGTGAATAAATAAATAAACAAACAAACAAATAAATAAATAAACAAATAAATACAAACTCCTTTGTTTAGCCTTTAAAGACCCACACAACCTAAGTCCAACTTATCTTTACCTCATTGGAAGTTACACCCTTCCCACACTCTGTGATTTAATTAAACTAACTCCCCCCCCCATTCTTTTTGCATTCTACTCTTGTCTCCAGGCTCTACCTTTGTACCCACTCACCCCCCTTGTCTAGGGGGTTTTCTCTCTTTACTTCAAATCTAGCCTCAGAAACTTCCTAGTTTGTGACCTGGGCAAGTCACTTACTCCAATTGCCTTGCCCTTTCCAGTATGCCTTGGAACCAATAACTTATTATTGATTTAAAGAGAGAAAGTAAGGGGTTTTTGTTGTTGGGGTTTTTTTTTTTTAAGAAGATAAGATATGAAGTAACTTTTAGACCCAAACCAAAGACATTAACCTTTTACTCAATAACAAAAAAAGGCAAAATGGCAAGGATCTTTTCATGCTTCTTTTTAAACTTCAGTTTTTACAGAAAGATAACTATACAGCAGCTCCTATAAGATATGTATAAGCTGGAGATGGAGCAAAGAATACCTTAGAAACCAATTCATTCAGGATCAGTAGAAGGGAAAATCTTTGAGGGCTAGAACTATGTCTTTTATCTTTAAACTCCATTTTATAACACAGTGCCTTGTATATATATATTATAAATTTTTACCACAACTGTGACATAACTGATGTAGGGAACTCCCAATAAGAATTCACAATTAGCTCCTCTTGATTAACTTAAAGAATTAAAGCATTGGAGCACGCTCTCTCTCTCTCTCTCTCTCTCTCTCTCTCTCTCTCTCTCTCTCTCTCTCTCTCTCTCTCTCTCTCTCTCTCTCTCTCTCTCTCTCTCTCTCTCTCTCTCTCTCCCTCTCCTCCTTCACTAGAATATAAGCTCCCTACAAAAAGAGATAGTTTTATTGCTTGTGCAAGAATTCCAGAGTCAGATTGGGACACTGGGAGGTTAGATGACTTCGTACAGATCATAATCAGTATTTGTCAGAGGCAAGACTTGAACCCAAGTATTCCTGACCCTAAGGCCAGTTCTGTACCCTCAATTCCATGTTGCCTCTAGACTTACAAATAGACATGAACCACTTAATAAATGGTTGTTGAAACTCAAAATTTTAAAAGACTAATGTTAAATTTTTACGTATAATTGAGGAAAATAAAATATTGAAAGATTAAAAATAAATGAACAAATAAATAGATGTTGAATTGAATCAATTAAGTTCCTCCGAGTCATTGAAAAATTGCCAAGGACCCAGTAGCTTTATTTTTAACACTTTTGGAATAATCAGAGTTCCTAAAAACTAAAAGAAAAGTAGATGAATTGAATGTTTTTCCCCAAATCTCTTTTTTTTTAAGTGGGAAGGAGAAAGATGACTTAGTTAAGAAATAATAAAGCAAAACTAGTGGCTAAATATCTACCAAGGAAATCATAGTAATCTCTTTGGAGATCAAAAAATTGAGGTATTGGGAAAATTTTGTGTTACCAAAAGAAAACCTAACATACTTTGTAAACATTTACAATGTCATAGAATAGCATAGAAAAGACAAAAAAAAAGTTTCCAAACCTCAAAGTGTTCAATAAATATGTACTGTTATGCTGGAGGAAAATAATTTCTAGCTAATGAGACCGAAAGTTTTTTGTGATCTTTTCCCTTCAATCTCACCAATATGTTGGAGTCCAAAAGCTTTGCCATCTGCCACTTATAATAACCTCTTTGAGTCATTTTCATAGACTGAAGAGGTTGCCTGCCTAAATTTAACTAGTTTACTAAATCACACGGAGCTAATTTCTCACCATTAAAAAAATAGATCTTTTAACCTATCACTGTTTATTCTTACCCATAGTGCAAGATCCAACCAGTCCCTGCTTTCTCCCCTCGTGAGACTGTTGTTAATAGCTCCTGTGTGTGATAGGAGCCTTCCATTAGGTCTCTTAACAAACTTGACATAGACACCAAAGCGAAACTTGGGCTTTCCATCTCTTATCTTTCACTCTTGCTCCATGGGAGTTCTGCCTTTTTCTGGTTACGTTTGGATGAAGCCTCTTGTGGATAGTTTGTCATTGATAACCTATGACTGCCTGTCTACACCCACCCTATCCTTCTATTACCCTTACTGTATAATTGTCATTTTTTATTTTTCTGAGACCGGAGTGTTCCACAACTCATACAACAAGCCATTCAACAGTACTTTAGATGGCTAGCCCTAATTTCCTTCCCCTTCCTGTTCTCCTCTCCTCCCTTCATCAAATATGTCCTAGAAACATAAATATTTTCTACAAGTAAGAAAGTAAGCATGTGGGTTGGTAGTCACGAATGCCCTGTTTTAATCTTTTTTATGGTAGTAGTAATACTAGCCAATATTCTCTTCCCAATTTATTTCATATACTTAAGAGTCTATCCTTTTTCCATCTCAAAATTCTGTCATTTCTAGCTTAGACTCCTCTATGTACACATGATCTTACATAATTGCTTTTCTGGGCTTTGTTTTGCTTCATATGCTTCAAGGGTCCGTTAGAATGCCACCTTCTGCATGGAGCCTTTTTTATTTCTACTTTCTATCATGAGAAATTCTGCACCCCCAAAAAAATAACTTTTATCTAATTTATATGTGTTTTGTATTCCTATATATGTTCTTATTATCCATATGTCCCCCTTGCCCAGATTATTTTATTTTTGTCTCTATATCCCCATCACTTCATATAGTGCCTGGCAGATGGTAAGTGTTTCCATCAATACAGAGCATCCCAGAAGTCTTAATGCAGCTTTAAGCCATTAAAACATAACCCTAAAACCACACTAATCCTTTTAGGACATCCTGAATTTATCTTTTGGTCAATTTGTTTTCTTTAGTCTATCTCCACCAACTCCCCCAGTTTAGAGAAATATTTTGAGACTGTAGTATTGCTTGACTGGCGTCTTTCTGTCAAGAATGAACTCTCTAGTACAAAGAGATGGGTTTTGGTTTCAGGGAAAAGTTTGAAGTAGTTGAAAGTGCTCTCATTTCCTAATCGAACTCAAACCCTCTCTTCTTAATTCTGAGCCAAATTCATTGTCCAGTTAAAGCGTCTGCCAGGGAGAAGTAAATCTACACATCTACACATCCACGTGCGTGTTGGTTTCACCTTTGTAGAAGGTACCACCATCTTCCTTCTCCCCACCTTCCACAGTAACAGGAAAGGTAGAAGGGGGGGGGGGGGCAGATATTAAGTTCAGTTTTGGACACGTTGAGTTCAAGATTACGAAAATGTGCAAAAGGACTGGATCAGTAGATCTGAGAATCATTGGCATAGAAATGCTTGAATTCATGGGAGCTGATGAAATTATTTTGTGAAATAGTATAGAAAGAGAAAAGACTAAGGCAAGGACATTCCTCTATAAGAGATGATACAAAGAAAAAAATTAACATGTGTAAGTTCATTTATAAGCATTCAGTGAGAGAATCCATCGTAATCTCTTGTAATCAGTTCAACATTTATGCACAACCATAATATGTAATCTTTAAGTGGTGCTGAAATTACCTTCATTTCCACTAGCAGAATTTTAATTTGATTCTGTTTCCTTCCATTAGAAATCACCTTGCTTCCAGATTGTCTCTGTGAAAGAATGTTAACATAAAAATAGAAATTGTTTCCATCTCTTTCGTTATCCTGCACCAAATTGACCATACCCCTTCTCATCATAAAGAAGTCTTTTTGTTTGTTTTGTTTTGTTTGTTCAGAAGGGCTCAAAAGAAAGGATTGTGCTATGAGTTCATTAATAGAAATGTGACCCAAAAAGTCTTAGTATGAATTTATGAATTTCTTATGTTCCCTAAATCTGAAGATTGCCAGTGTGAATAGAGAGAGAGAATAAAGGAAGGAGTGAGTTTAGGGGGAAACCAAGAATTAATGGAATCGAATTAGTAGTTCACATTATCTTAGTTCTAGTGACTTCCTTGGGGCAACTAGGTGGTAAATAGCCTAGCACTGGGACTGGAGTCAGAAAGCCCTGAGTTCAAATCCAGCCTTAGGCACTTACTAGCTTGTGACCCTTTGCAGGTCACTTAACCCTATTTGCCTCTGTTTCCTCATTGGTTATCTGAAAATGAACTGGAGGAGGAAATGACAAACTATTCCAAGATCTTTTTCAAGAAAACCTGAAATAGTAGAAATAATTAATGCCATTTTTTTAGATCATAATGCAATAAAAATTGTAATTAACAAGGGTCCATGGAAAGGCAAATTTTAAATTAATTGGAAACTAATCTAATTCTTCAAAACTGGTGGGTCAAAGAAGAAATCATAGAAACAATTTCAGAGTTCATTAAAGAGAATGACAATGAGGAGACATTAAAAAAACCTCAAATAGTGTCATGAAGAATCAGACACAACTGAAATGACTGAACAACAAAATTGACTTCCTTTGATGGATTGAAGAAGAACTCAGCTAGAAAATGTCATCTGACCTGAAATAGAAAAAAGAAAGAACCATTTCTATCTTTATTTTATTTTTTTAAACCCTTACCTTCCATCTTGGAATTAATACTGTGTATTGGTTCTAAGGCAGAAGAATGGTAAGGGCTAGGCAATGGGGGTTAAGTGACTGGCCCAGGGTCACACAGCTGGGAAGTGTATGCCGCCAGATTTGAACCTAGGACTTCCCATCTCTAGGCCTGGCTCTCCATCCACTGAGCTACCCAGCTGCCCCCTATCTTTATTTTTTTCAAAATTCTATCTTAGGATCAATGTTGAGTATTGGTTCCAGAGCAGAAGAGCAGTAAGGGCTAGGCAATAAGAGTTAAGTGACTTTCCCAGGGTCACAAAGCTAGAAAGTATCTGAGGCCAGATTTGAAACCAAGACCTCCTGTCTCTGGATCTGGTTATCAATCCACTGAACCACTTAGTTGCCCCCAGGACCTATCTTTTTTATCACCATTTAAAATAAAAGTCAACCTCAAGTAAACATATAAGGATGAAAGTCAATTTCCCTTTTTTTTCAATCATCAGAATTCTTCCCCTTCATGTCCCCACCTCCTCCCCCCCAAAAATCATACTCAAAAATCTAGAATTTATCATGCTTAGACTCTTGAGGATTCCTATCACCTAAGACCAAACTGTTGGATTTCTAGGTACTAACAGTCATTGGGTTTAGGTCACACATTTGCTCTGTTGTCAAATGTTTGTTGGTACTTATATAGTAACTTCAGTGTTGTGTGGGTGTGTGTTCCTTAGAATTTAGATGTGATATGTGCAGGGTTGTGGTGGGGTTTTTTGTTTGTTTTAAGCTTTAGCCCTTTATCTGATGTGTGAGCTTCCACAGACGTAGGAGTATATTTTCTGTATCAGCACCGTGTAATCTTGCCTTTGGTTCTTTTCATACGTAGATTCTTCAGAAACCAACACCAGACTTAAAGCATCAGTTGGCTGCGTTCTCCAAGCGAGTGGCGGGTGCTGTGACGGAGCTTATCCAGGCTGCAGAAGCCATGAAAGGTGCGTTTGGTGCTCTCTCCTTATCCTGCCCCAGACGGACAACACTCCTCCCCCTCATGAAGAGGCCGTGTTTGTTTTTTGTTTTGTTTTGGTCATTTGCTGGGTTGTAGAAATTAAATTGTAGTCATTAGAAAAGGTCTTCTCCCCTCTCTCTGTACTGCATCGATCTTTTGTAAAGAAGAGCCACTTTAAAACTCCTTTCCCTGATCCCGTCATTATTTGATATATATTTTTGTCCAGAGACTAGCAATAAGGGGAGGCAATGGACCTGTGATTTCATTGGTGTAGAGAACTGCCAGGTGTGAGGAAATGTCTTCTACTATTACAGGATGGCCACTTCTCTGCAATTTGTAAATCCTAGAGAGTTGCCTAGAGAGAGGGAGGATGGAAAGAAGCATTTGTTAAGCATCTGTTATGTGCCAGGCACTGTGTTAAGTTTCACAATTTTTATCTCATTGGAGCTCCCAACAACCTAAAAGGTAGATGCTCCTCTTCCCATTTATCCCCACTTTACAACGGAGGCAAGCAGAGGTTAAATGACTTGCCCAGAGTCTCATTGCTAGAAAGATTCTAAGGCCAAATTCAAATTCTGGTCTTCTTGACACCTGGGCTTCATAGCCAGTATGTGTCAAAGGCATGACTAAAATCCAAATTTTCCTGACTCCAAAACTAGCTTTGCATCCACTATGCCATACTACCCTCAAAGCCCAGAATTACAGAAAGCATGGTAGGCCATTTAATCTATTCTGAGTGCTGCTTTCCTAGCAAGCTTCTCTGCAGTCCTGTATCTGCTATAGATCAGTGTTTCATCCCATGTGTCATTTAGGAAGATGGCAGCAAAGAATTCTTTGGACTTGTCCTCCATACTGCCTTCATTTCTTTTTTTTTTTTAATTTTTTGAAAATTTTATTTAATTAATGGATTTAGAACATTTTTCCATGGTTACAAGACTCATGTTCTTTCCCTCCCCTCCCCCACCCCCTTCCCATATCTGACACGTAATTCCACTGGGTTTACATGTGTCTTGGATCAAGACCTTTTTCCATATTATTAATATTTGCACTGGGGTGATCGTTTAGAGTCTACATCCCCAGTCATATCCCCATCAACCCATGTGATCAAGCAGTTGTTTTTCTTCTGTATTTCTGCTCCCACAGTTCTTCCTCTGAATGTGGATAATATTCTTTCTCATATGTCCCTCTGAATAGTTCAGGATCACTGCATTGCCACTAATGGAGAAGTCCATTACCTTCGATTGTACCACAGTGTATCAGCCTCTCTTGGTTCTCTCACTCTGCATCACTTTCTGGAGGCTGTTCCAGTCTCCATGGAATTCCTCCACTTTATTATTCCTTTTAGCACAATAGTATTCCATCACCAATATATACCACAATTTGTTCATCCATTCCCCAACTGAAGGGCATCCCCTCATTTTCCAATTTTTGGCCACCACAAAGAACGCAGCTATGAATATTCTTGTACGTGTCTTTTTCCTTATTATCTCTTTGGGGTACAAACCCAGCCATACTGCCATCATTTCAAGCCAATTTCATTCCAGTGTTAAGGTATCTAGCATATGTAAGGATGTTGGACTTTCTAAAATTTTTGACTCAAGGCAGTATTAGGATTCCACAAAGAGACAGTCTTGGTTTGTGTGAGCTTGATTGCCAAAGTTCTAACTAATGACAACTCCTGAAAAAGTTACACGAGTGATATCAAAAGGAAAGATTTACACAAGATGTCCTCAAAATTAAGTGCTCTCTCTTTCTTTGAAATAAGTCTTTGAGATGAGAAGGAACTAAATCCAATTCCAGGAAACCATTAGAGTTCTATCACATTGCATCCATAGTTCAAGAGCCCTGACTACTGAGAATAATAATGTTTTAAACTCATTTTCAGGTACAGAGTGGGTAGATCCAGAAGACCCAACAGTCATTGCTGAAACTGAATTGCTGGGAGCTGCAGCATCCATTGAGGCTGCAGCTAAGAAGTTAGAGCAGCTGAAGCCAAGAGCTAAACCAAAAGTGAGTGTCTGTCACTGTACTCTTGTGATGTCAACAGGATGACTGTGTGATTCCAGAAATGGGGAGGTGGGAGAAGAATAGGAATGGGATGAGGATCTAGCTTGTTCACTTCCACATTGTCAGGACTGTGAATCTGTTAATAACCTTTTCATAGTATGGAATTCCTACTCTCATACATAGAAATATTTATAAAATGCTTTCCTGGGAAGCACCTATTAATAAATGAAGCTACCATCTTTATGTTGAATTCCTTAATTTTTGTGAGACTTTCCCTGAAGGAAAGAACCCTGAAAAGTCATATATCTTTATATATGCTACATACCTCAATACTGGTGTGAAATTGGCCTGAAATGATGGCAATATGGTTGATAAGTCCAAGGAATTTTTTACTGCCATCTTCCTAAACCTAGAACCTTGACAACAAATCTATAGGAGGAGACTAAGCAATGTTGAATCTATCCTTTAAGATTAATCCAAAGAACCCTTGTCCAAAATGAAGCATTCATAAATGTCTTCTTCCACAAATAGACTAGAGTTTGATGTTTTTCCTATTTCTGTTTTTTGCTTTTTTAATAGATATTGGAATTTAAGGTCATGTGTGTCTGGTTGTGAGAGAGATGGGAAGAGGAGAGAGAAAGGAGATAGAAAATCTCTTTCACAAAGTAAACTACTTTTTTTCAAAAAGGATTATAGATAGAAAGAAGATCTAAAGTTGAAAAACTATATACAAATTTAAGCTTAGAGTTTACAACAAGTAAACTGGCTTCACATTCCATCATTGAGTAATCATCACTACCCCCTACCCACCATGGACAAGTCCAATAAAAAATATATTAACTGGTTAAGATGTTCCTCCATGTTCCCTGTTAGAGCCCTCACTTCTTTGACTGTGAGTCCTCTAACAAATAAGTAGTACCTTCCCACAGAAAGGTTGGTAGTCTTAAGAGAAGGCTCTCCATTCTGTGTATAGTCTCTCCACCCTTTTATGAAAGGTATAAATACAAAATATTTTACTACATCTGATTCCTCAAAAAAAAGGTTACTGACCATTGTATATCAACATTTATCATGGTTTAATGAGTTTATTAAAATTGGGGATATATTCCAGAGCTATTAGGTTCCTTACAGTTCTCTTCTAAAAACAAATATCTTCCTGTCCTAGGGAAAACCTTCAAAGAAAATAATAATAATAATAATAAACCTTATTAAGATGACTTGATAGTTTAAGATTTTAGGTTCTTCATTTTATCATGAAATCATGAGATTGTGAGATGTCTGGGGAAAGTTATAATTTTTCTTTCAAACCAAAACACAAAAGTGTATAAGAAATAAATATTTTCTTTTTCTATTTTCTGGATTTTTGAAAATAATCAGTTTCTTCTTAAGTCAAAGGTGAGCCTTAAACTGTGGAAACAGCTGTCAAATTAGAATTTGGGGTAAATGATCCTTAATTGTTCCCTCTCCCCACCTCATTTTTTTCTATATCCATCTCACAAGAGCACCTGACTAATAACTCTTTGAAAAGATCAATGCTAACATCTAAACCACTTCAATGGAAACTTTGAATCTTTGGGGGAAGAAACCTGGTTTTATATTAACATTTCAATGTAATAACATTCTAAAACTCTGTTCTTTCTGCTTTTTTTTTCCTTTTGAAGAATTATTCTAAGTTCTTTTCTGGTTCTGAATTTCAGTTTCTCTCCCTCTAATTGATATTCACCTAATATGTCATTTGACTCGATTTAGGGAGGATGAGACTCATGGATTTGAGTACCAGGGCATTTCAGACTATTATGAGCTCCCTATCATGGCAGTGAGAACAGAGTTCTAGCAAATTGGAATTCATCTTGACTGGGATGAGAATCTCCACACAGCAGGCCAGATAATTGCACACAATAGTACCAGGCCACCAGGAAAGTTTCTAAAGGCTGTGGCCTCTGCCTGCTCTATCCTCTATAGAAAATTGCCACAAGGCCCTAGTCTCAGGGAAAATGCCTGTTTGGACTTAGAAGCAATCCAGTTGACAAATAAGTGACTGGAAGAAACGGCAAACTAATGTGGATACAGACACAATTATATTCTACTGCTCCGTTCATATGTTCAGATGTATTTTTTGTTTTTGTTGTCTTTAGTAGCAACAGGGGACCAAAGGCTGTAGTTTGTAATAGTCATCATGACTTAGATTCATTTTAGAAATAAAAGAAACATTTTAGAAGATTCGAGTTATTAAAGAATCAACTTCCTGCCTACTTGATTCTTTAAAGTATGTTACTTCTCCGGTCTCCTGGGAAATTCCCATTTAACCTATAAGGGAGCCCAAGTGATCATTGGTTAGCAGATTTAGTGCCTTTGGGTACTACATTTAAAAAGCTTCTTGAGATTGTAGTTCAGGCCTCTAATCCTTATTTTCTTTAAAGATGTTGCTATAGATGTCACATTTAATGTAATAATTTCAATACCAAAGCAACAAAATCATTAAACTAAAATGAAAGTCATCATTTAAGTGGTTGATGTGAGTCTTTACATTTATGTTACTTATTTGAGGTCAGGTCTCCCCTTAAGAGGTGTATATTGTTACTCAGGGCTAGTGATCCAAAGCCAGTCTCTCTTCTCCCAATAGATGGTGGGAAACTCTTGATTCAGAGCCTTTCACACGTCTCATGTTATCTGCCTAATCATTCTGGGAAAACTACTTACCCAAACCATAATATTCTAATCTGTCTTAGAGAATCATCTGCTTTCTTTGCTGTTTTGCTAAAGTCTGTATTAAACAAAATACTTTTGCCTATAGATATTTCCCAAGTGAATGAAAATAATTAAATTTCAAAAATTTTTTTTAAGTTTTCATTTATATACTCATTTTTCTACCTCCTTGTTTCCCTTCTCTCAACCCCACTCATCATCTCTCTCTAACCTTCCCTTTTTTTAGATTAACTTTTTTCAAAAATATTTTTATAATCAGTTATTGTAATATTTGTACTTTAGGAAAACAAATATTCACACACAATGTAAGATTAATATTTGTTTTCATGATTATGGGAAATTGTGTGTAGTTACCATAACCGACTTTGAACACTTAATGGGTGCTAGTGATTATAAAGCATATAATTGGGCATTTCCGTTGATTTTGTGAACCACCTTTGGGAAGGTGATATTGTTGGTGAAATTATTCTGTTTGCCATATGCTCAAAATGCCTATTTTTAGGGTATAATGGTCCTTGACTTGTGAAGATGTTGCCTGATACACTCCCAATTCAGATTCTTAAAATTTAAGCATCTCTTTTGCATTGGATCTTCAGAAGAAGAAAAAAAAAAAACCTACCTTGCTGAATTAACTTTTTGATTGGAAATGTGATATGATGATGGAATAAAAATGTTAGAGAGCTTATGCATGTACCATATTGCTAATAGTGCTATTTCCACACTCACAGATAGACTTATGCCTCCAAAGACAGGTAAAGAAGTTGCGTCTCTAGTAGCTGATGACCATTCCCTGCTGTCATAGTCTTCAATTCTGTGTCCATTTTCAAGCTCAATCAAACCTGGATGCCTTTTCTGCAGGCCTCTGTGTGATATGTTTGATATATTAGGTTGTTATTTAATCCAACTATATATCAAACATATTCCTACAGTGTCCTGCCCTGTCTCCGGGGGCTCATAATATAGTCTATAAGGCAACAGGGAGGAATACTTTAAGGTCACAAGAATATTTAGAAGACTTCAGACTTTTATTCTTATATCATGTTGTAGAAATATGAAAATATTCCACTCATTTGGGTTGTGCTTGGGAACTGTATCAGTGTTGCAAGATTTTTTTATTATAAACACAAATCACATAATTATTATTAGTTTCCTCCGGAATTTGGGGTTTGAGGAACTGTATTTCATAGGTCTATCTGCATATATGCAAATCCTCAGTGACAAAAAAGATAGCAGGAGAAATCCAACTAGCACCTTCCTTTTGCAAGTGATAAAGTTAAGTATTATAGCTACCAAACTCGGAGGTTTGCTTTCTTTTTTCCATTGCAATTCATTCCTTTTCTGGTCCTCAGATTAATCTCCAGATTTTTTGCTATCTCAAAATTTCAACTAAAATAAAAAGGATGAAAACTCGACCAAAAACATCTAATTGCTTTTAAGATCAGGTACAATAAGTGTCAACCAAAACATCCAGTGGCAATTGGATTTATGTTGTAACTTGACATCGAGAGTTTGATGGAAATCCTCATAGTATCTTGGAAGCTCAGAGTTGGAAAGGGCCACCGAGGTCATCTAGATTAATCCTTAACCTCAAAAAGGATTAACCTTAATAAGTTTAGTAAAAATAGTACAATGTAAATAATGGTTCGTCCAGGGAGTTTCCTGAACTGATATCGCTTACCATTAGTAAGCTTAGTTACTGTAACTAAGCAGAACCTAACAAACAAACCATAACTGTTGTTGGAAGGTTTGCAATTCTAATTTGTTTAGAAATTTTCTTTTCCTTACACATAAGAGTCTCCTGGACCCTTTCATTTCCCAAGAAGAAAGCAAAGTCTTGGTTGTTCTTGAGCATTAGCTTCACAATTTATTACCACTGTGTTATATATTCAAAAAAAAAATCCAGTTTGCCAATGAAATAGAATAGGCAGACATGATTTAAAAAAAAACTCCTATAGAATTGCAAGTTCAATAAATGAATATTAAATTTGCACAGCCAGCAATAGCATAGATTTAAGGACATGGCATGAACATTCTTTAACATCCAAAATTATTTGATATTGATGTTATAAAATGTGATTTCTTCTGGGCCTCTCAGGAGTGTAGATTCTTGGTTCCCTGCATCCCGGGATAGAGGGTGGCCTTTCACATTCTTTGAGCCCCAACAAGACAATAATGAATACCTTATTTCTTTCATTCAAAAAAAGACACAAAATTTTAAAACTTGTTTAAAGGTGCTGTGTTACCAGAATCTAAGCTCATCTTCGTTTCATCAGTAAACAACTTCCTTGACTTTTTATCCCTTGACTACTTGTCCTTTGACCAAAAAGTAATTGTCTGTGAAATTCTTTGAGCTAATGGTTATCTTAAATCAAGGCAATGAATTGTGCTGGTGAGCTTTTTTTTTTTTGGTTAACCAAGCTCTTTGAGAGGATCCTGAGGGAAAACGTTTCATTTGAAATGCATTACCTTTCTTTTGTAATCTATGGTGAATGGGAATAGATCTAAAAAGAGGGGCTCATTTTGGAAAAAGCTTTCCAAATAGTTAAGGTATAAACCATCACCTCACCTGAAACGTTTTCCTTCTGCTTTGTCCTCATTGGAATTAGTCAAGGAAAAATTTTGGGGAAAAACAAGATGTTTTTAAAATTCAAATTAACATATTTTCCAAAATGTGGGACTCCCAATTACATGACTGTCACTTATATCTGATGCTCATAGACTGAAACAGTTTTGTCATCAGTGACAGTTCCCCCATTTGTGTCCAGGGGTCAGCTTTGATGGGCCTATTGATAGTTTAACTTTTCTTTCATTTTGTGATTCTGGCCTATCTGTTTATATGTAGTTTTGCTTTCTTTTGAAAGCAGAATCAAGTCGTTGAAGAACTGAGCTTCAAGCAGAAATTCTACACCTGTAATTGACATTAGAATTATCATTGATTTTGAAAAAAAATTAATATAAAGAACATGGAGTCCTTCACATGGCATTATTTCCCCAACACCAGGTGCGCAAATTTTTCTCTGAATCTTGACTTCTGGAGAGGGATCCTCTCCAAAGCCAGGCTAACCTAGGAGAGTCCCTATTCCATAGCCCTTTGATAGGCTCCAAGCTTCTCCAGTCTTGGAGTGAAAGTATGGGAAAGGGTTAAGATTTTATTAGGAGCAAATAGAAGGGGTGAATGCCTTAGAACCATCCAATTGCCCATCAGACTTCCAAAACAGGAATCAACCTATGTCTACATAAAATTACAAAGAACTAATTATATTAAAATACCATTATTGAAATAGACATTTTTTTACAGTTCACACACCCCAGAGCTATAATTAATTTGAGTTTGGGCGTACAAGCCATGGCCTTTGCCCCATGGCAGATAATAAACTACTCTGAAAGCCAAAACTGAGAAAGGGTTTGATAGAGATGGGCCTCCCTTTTTCCCTACAGACTTTCAGGCAGCAGGAAATATTCATTTGTCTGTATGTGAGAGTTCTAGATGTTGTTCTCGCTCTCTCTCATTTTTTAGTGCATTTAAATATATGCAAAATATTCACACTTCTTTTATAGACCAAATCCTATTTAATTTTTTTTAAGGAATTGGTGTGAAGGATGTGGCCTTATTTTTAATAGCAAGTATTCTTCAGTAGAGCTAACTGTGCTTAGAATACTGAAAATTCACCTGACCCATAAGACAGGAACATTTCAGTATACTGCCATAACTTAGTATAATTAGACTTCAACCTTTATGTCTTGCTGTCAAAATAAAACAAGAATTCCTAACTTGAAAGGTTGTATAATGAGCTGTTCTCCTGCCTAGTTTTGTATCGGCAGCTACACGGAGAGTAATCATTGTTTCTCCTCAGCTAGCTACAAGGCTGTGGCTGGGCAAAGGTGCAAACCCACTTGGGTAGAGGGAGTGAGCGGGGCAGAGTCCGGTGACCTGTTCAACACTCTCGATTTGTTGTGCCCTCGGGATGCCCCTGGCTGTGAACCAGAAGAAAGACAAATTCTTCCTCATTTCCTTCTTGCCCATCCCAACGGAGCCCCCATTAAGTAGAGATATTTGTATAGATATCAGCCTGGGGGAAGGAATATCTGGATGAAAAGACAGGGAGGGAGTTTCTTAATATTGTGAGGAAGAGGGATGGAGGGATAAATGTTTCATCTGGAAAATTTTAATATAAAATCACAGGATTTTAGGAAGGGGAAAGACCCGAAATAAAGCTCGTCAAGCTCAGTAGTCTCATTTTACAGATGAAGAAACTGAGGCTTAGGAAGATGAAGAGACTTAAAGTTCATGAGATGAGATCCAGACCTCCTGACTCTTTGTCAGTACTCTTTGTCCTAAGATGCACTCTGTCAGAGTAGAAAGCCAACCCTAGGATGTAGTTGTCAAACACTGCTTACAGGCAGAATTTTGTGTTACTTAATAGCTCATTTATATTGCATTTTTTCATTTCCAGTTTTATTATTGGGCTGTAAATAGAAAGTATAATTATTACCTGACTTGAGATTAGGTGGTTTAAAAAAAATTCAAAATGGCACAAGGGGAAAAAAAACTGAGCTCCAGATGTGAATTACAAGTCAACCTTTAAAATGCCACAATTAAAAGAGACTAACACAATAATGGGAGCTACTGAGGACCATTATAAATAAAACTGGGCTTGGAATCAGGAAGACTTCTTCATGAATTCAAATTCTGCCTCAGGCATTTAGTAGCTCTGTGACTCTGGGCAAGTCACTTAACCCTGTTTGCCTCGGTTTCCTCATCTGTTAAAAAAAAAAAAGGAACTAGTATACTACTAGAAATAGTATACTACTCCAGTATCTTTGTCAAGAAAACCCAAAAATGGGGTCATGAAGTCAGACACAATTGAAATGACTCAACAATATAATCATAATGAGCTCCTCCTAGAACTTTTGAGAGGCAGGGAAGAGGAAGAGGGAACCAGAGGAGCCCATCATTTAGAGAAGACTTTGATGCCTTCCATCCTTGTGAGCAGGAGGTTCCCCCACATGAACCCTCTACTTGTTCTCCAGTCCTCTCCCTGGTTGATTGGGTAAAGGACTAACTGGTAAGAGAAGGAAAAGGAACCAAGCTGATGCCAAGGGGACAAGTAATAATTCAGCCTTTACTTATATTTGGCCTACTTGGCATGATAGTGATAGACATTAGCCCTTATTTTTCTTTTTTTTTCAACCCTTACCTTCTGGCTTATTTTAGAGAAACAAGAGCTGGGCATTTAGGGTTAAATGACTTGCCCAGAATCACACAGCTAGGAAATGTCATAAACAAGATTTGAGCCAGGTCAAATTTTGACTCCAGGCACGGCACTCTCTCCTTTATACTACATAGCTGTCCCAACTCTTTTTTTAATTTAATTTTTTAAAGTATTTTTCAATTGCACATAGAAACAATTTTTGACAATATTTTCTAACATTTTGCAATTCAGATTCTCTACCCCTCTCCCTGGCAACAAATTATCTGATATAGATTATATCAGTGTTTCTATTCAATACATATTTCCATATTCCTCATGCTATAACAGAAGACCCATATTATATATAAAATAAAAAACTAATGAAGGAAATAAAGTGGAAAATGTCATGCTTTGATTTGCAATCAGTTCCATCTTTGGCTATGGATAGTATTTTTTATCATGAGTCACTTTGGACTGTCTTGAGACCTTGTTTTGCTAATTATAGTTTAATCACTTCACAGTTGATCATTGCACAGTATTTCTTATTCTGTATATATATTTCTTCTGGTTCTGCTCACTTCACTTTGCATCAGTTCATCTAAGACTTTTCAAGTTTTTTCCATTCTCATCCTGTTTGACATTTCTTAGGGCACAATAGTATTCCATTATAACCATATACTACAACTTACCTGGCTGTTCCCCAATTGACAGATACCCATTCCATTTCCAATTTTTTTGCCACTACAAAAAGAGCTGCTAAAAATACTTTTATACAAGTGGATCCTTTTCCCATATCTGACTGTTAACCCTTATTTTTCAAAAAGAAGATGTTAGCAGCAAGGGTTGCTCAATTCCATAACACTTTGGATAAGTAGGTGATATTATTATGTCTTTTTTTGCATTTTGTCATTTTTAAGGCAGAAATAAAGCAAAGCTCATCTAATTTTCGGTGGGAAAGTAAGGATATTCCATTGTTAGTTTTCTGGTGGTAAGTTTGCCACAGTTGGGTTAAAAAAAACAATTTAAAAGAATATACAAATGTCAAAAAAGAATTGCCAAAATTTGTTTCAATGTGTAATTTAAAAATAAACCGATCAATAAATTAAAGAATACATAAACAGAAAAGATGCTGTGAATGTACATATTTCCCAGCTGAAAGAAGACCTGATTCTTAACAGGGAACAAACAGTAAACATATTCTTGAATTTTGCTTCTGTTTATACTCTTTTTTTTTCCCCAACACTAGTAAGTTCTTCTTTAGTTATAGCCTATAGCAAATGGAAGCACATTTGCCTTTATAGAAGCATGTTTAAATCCCAAGTCTTGAATATCATAGCAGGGAGTGTTAGGCTCATTCATAAATGTTCATATGCTCAAAGCCTTAAGCATTTGTGTATGACATACTACAAAACACTAATGACTGTGATTACACTCATTAGGACCTCTTTGTAACCATTGATTTATTTTTTTACATGTACATTAGGAAAGCTGTCATAGTTACCACTTTCACAATCTGTTACCACAGGTGTCTCTAGTTCCTAAACAGGTCCATTGGAGAGTCCACCGAAGATGCATTTTCCCTCTCCCAAAAAAGTGGGTGGCATGGACATGGGGGAGGGGGAGACAACTCCCTCCATGATGTTTGACTAGAAGTGGAGGGAAATTGGAAATTTTAACTTCAGCTACTGCATGTTACCAATTCCTTTGTCTCGAGCAAATTCAATGCTAATATTTTCATTATAATTGACAAGAATCATCTGAAATGTTTATAAATTTGCAAAAACAGCCTTTGCAATTGTTTAATATGTGGTGGGGGCAGAGAGCATAAATCACACAGATTCAATACTCATTAGGCAAACCTTTTTTTCTTTCTTTTCTGGCTCCCCTTTTTAATCATTCATCTATCTACATAATTTATTTTGTTGTACCTTTTTTTATACCAGTAATTTCCTCTGAACTCCTCCTGCCCTTATGCCTTCCTTGGGAAAAAGAAAAGCACTTAAACCAAACTAAAGGACAGAGGGCAGACAGGCTGACTGTTTATACTGTATCCCTTATCTGTAGTCTCCCACTCTCTACTGAAAGAGCAACTGTGTGTTTCTTTGTCAGTTCAATAAGTCAGAGGTGTTTCATGACCCTTCATCAGAACTCAACTATTTTTAATGATATCTACCTGACTGTAGTTACTGTGTATATTATTAACCTCAGTTCTTCTTTCTTCATTCTGAATCAGTTTATACAAATCTTCCCTTGTTTCTCTGACTTCCTCATACTTATTTTTCTAATGGGTCATGTGAATGAATGATTTCTATATCAGTTAGGGACAGAAATAAAGGCTGGCTCTGATGGTATTATAATGCAGGTCAGGACCTTGCCAGGCTTATACTCCTGGAGCAAAGTTAAGTGACTTGTCCAGCATCACTGAGCCAGCATGTAGGAGAGATGAGACCAGAACCCAAATTTTCTTGATGGTGAGACCACCACTATCTCCTACACCACATTTCTGCCTTTAAAGGGTTTATCCCATTTAAATTCAGAATTTTGTCTCATTTTTAAAGTCCTACATGCAATACCAGTGAGTAAAAACAAAAAGCAGTCTTCAATCAACTAGCTAGCTTATATATATATATATATATATATATATATATATATATATATATATATAATCAGTCATAATAGATTTTCATTTAAAGCAGATTCATACAAAAACCCCATGGCCTTTTTTTAACGTCTAATTCTTCTTGGAAACTAGAGCACAGGTTTTGATGGGGTCTTTTGTCTTTATTTTCTTCTCTATCTGAGAATAGAGATTTAACCAGTAGTCCTAATTAAAATAAAAGTCTAATGTAGAATATTGTATCTAGAAGGAAGCTAGAAATCATTTGGCCAAACTTCTCTTAAAAAAAAAAAGAAGAAGAAATGATGAGGAAAATATACCCCTGACAGTGGGAGAATTCTGTTCAAGGTCATAAAGCTCTTTATTGTAGAACTAGAATTCAGACCTAGGTCTCCCAAACTATATCCTAGCATTCTTTCCATTATAGCAAGAGGACTCTTTTTGCCATTTACCTCCAGCCTCTGGCCACCAAGCCTCCCATTTTTATAGTGGTCCTTTAACCAGGAAAATCTTTAGAGGATACACCAAGTCAGTGTTTCTTCTTTTCTGAGTGTGAATAGTTGAGCATTTGCCCTTGATTTTTCCTAGCCTTTCCCATTAATAGGTCCCATTTGCTGTTATTATGATGAGAAGGCAGCCATTTGTGGGGAATACTCAAAGAGTAACCAATATCTCTGTCAGAGAACCTTTGTATTCATAGATACTGGACTGCAAAGACCATGATGGCTTTGGTAGGGTTCATTCAGCTCTTCAAAAAGGAGTCATGCACCACAAAGGTGACCCAAGTGCCCTTTAATTGATCGTGCTTTCAGCAGAGTGGGTTTGGATTTACTGATAAAACTGCTTCCAGACAGTGCCAGTTTCATTACCCCACTTAATGTCTAAATATCTTCCATCCTACCTTCTCCCTTTGACCATCAAGCTGTCCATTTGAAACCCTTCTTAGGAGGGCAGCAACAGCATTAATGACCTTCTACCCAGTAACTTTTCAAAACACATCTTAAGCTTTAAAGAATTTGCTGTTGGGAATAAGTGCCGACCAAATAGCATAATAATAAATGCAAGTGATAATCATAATTTCAGTGCATCAAAAAAATGTCTAATTTCCCAGGCAGAAGAATATATATTTCAAATATATTTGATGTCAAAATGTCAGAAAAAGTTGGTGGATCTCTTAAACTTTGCTATAATGAGATTTGATGTTGCTTAATTTGCCAATACACAAAGATTGGGAAGATTCCACTTATTTGGAATTCTATATACTGAATATTTTCTACTAGAAACTAGTACTTTACTCTGTATGTACCAGGAATAATTTTGGAATACCTAAAGAATGTTTGTTAAATTGAATGAATAAATGGATGGATTTATCATTCAGTTAAAACGTCATAGTTTGGGAAAATGAAAACTCTACTGAGCTGATACTCTTCAGACCTCTCCTGCTAGGTCAGCAGTCTGAGTCTAGAGTCTAGACTCTAATTTTGGCCTTGGCCTTGCTATATGGCCGTGCACATATCACTCTTTCGGGACCTCATTTTTCTCCTATTCCAGATGAGTGGGTTGATCACTAAGATACCTTCCAGTTCCAAAATTCTATAGGCTTCCCAGAATTCAAGTGTTCTGACACATACACTTCTCCCTACCAATGAATATCCAAAACACCAAAAAAGAAAACACCTTAACCTCAGTGATTATTTCTTTATAAAGTAGAGTCTTGACATCATATAATGGCATGGGACCACATTTTAACTAAATTGTTTTATAGTAAAGTCCTTGAAAAATTCCAATAATAATCTAGGCACCCTACTTCTCACCACTTATTAGATGGAAGTCCAAACTATATCCATCTTAACCCAAATTCCATTTTATAGTCAGATTAGCTAACAGGATTCTAGGATAAGAAGGATATAGCAAATGTCTTTATGCCACGTCCATCTTCTGATTCTTAGAGGGTACCCCAATCTCTTTTTAAGGATTTATTTTATTTTGAAATTCCCCTTTTATCATGTTGTAAAAACCCAAGTTGGACATTTTGTTGTATTGAGTTCAATTGCTAAGGACACGGATGTACAGAACAGTTACGTTAATGTTGATATCATTGATTATGGTTTGATTTGAGTTGTTTGCAAGTCTGACTTGAAGGACAGACCCATGAAGTCTCCCAACTCACCACATTAGCCATTTGGAATTGATACTTGGCTGCTCCTTGATCAAATGCCTGCCACACCTTCAGCATCCCAGGATGCTATGCCATTTGAACTGGAACAGCTTGTCTCTGTCTCCCTGGGTGATCCAATGAAGATGTATCTAATAGAAGAACACAAAGTCAATGGCCAAAGATGACATATGCCTTGTGTTTCAAGTGGCACCTCCTTAAGCCCAGCCTTTTTCTAGTTGATAACATATGTTTTGAAGTATATTTGGAAATATTTTCAACATTGTTTGGATTGTGTCCCCACTACTAGTTGTGTTGCCAGATTTCGTTTTCTTTAACACTCACCCTTAGAAAGTCAAAGTTTTTGTTTTCATTTTTCACAGTGAAGCATGGAAGACGACCATCCTGTTCTTATTCTGAGCCCTGTAGAGAGTAGAATCATCAGGAACATGACTTCAAATTTTACTCCAGTATCTTATTGGAAGAGCATGTCCTCTTGTCTTCTATTCAGTGTGATTCTGTGCCTTTTGTTGTAGTTTAGTAAAAGGAAATAGCCTGGCTTTTAACTTAAAATTTTATTTATTTTAAATTTTATAATTTTTAATAAAATTTTATAAATTCTATAAATTGTATAAAATTTTATAAAATTATAAAATTTAAAATTTTGAAGTCTTTGCAGTACCTACCAGTGGTCGGCTTTTACCTTTTCTGTACAGATCAGGATGAGAAAGCATGCGCACCATCCAGATGGCAAAGAACTTTAGGCTCTACAGGTGCAGTTTGCAAGCAATAAAGACCAGTAATGGATAAGAAAGCATGGCACAGGTTGTCAGGAACAGCCCCCTCATGAGTATGAATGACATATGACATTGTTCTCTTTTAATTATAGCAAGCAGATGAGACTCTGGATTTTGAAGAACAGATCTTAGAAGCGGCCAAATCCATTGCAGCCGCCACGAGTGCCCTCGTCAAGTCAGCATCGGCAGCCCAGAGAGAGCTGGTGGCCCAAGGGAAGGTGAGTAAACCCAGCGTGGGCAAATGTAAAGAAAGCTGTGGAACTGAAATGCATGGGGAGAGAGGCCCTGAGTGATCCAGGATCGGATTCGAAGTAGCTGCACATTATGCCTTTCCTTGCTGTATTGCCAGCCCTGGCCCAGGCTGGCCGAAAACTGTGTTTATATAAACCTGACAAACGTAATTAAGTATTTGGCTTCCAGGCCCTCCAGCTGCTCCTTATTAAGGAAGGCATTTCGCTTTAGAATGGAGAGACAGATCCTGGACAAAACATCTCTTCCCATAGTTCATTGGACTATTTGAGTCATAAACAGTCTTTTTTTTTCTTTGTGAGTGTCTGTGTAAGTACCAGAGCTAGGGAAGCCAGTGGAAGTCAGAATGCCATTTTTCCTTTTTCTTATTTCCAAGGCATATCATTCATTCTTTAGCAGTGTGAGTGGCCAGTGTAACACATTTTTCTTCTCAGTACTTAGCATTTAAGTTGAAGGCTTCTTAGAGGTGATTCACCTCTAAACTACCTGTTCTCCTTTGTTTGGTTCAAGTATTATTAGTAGTTTTTGCCATCTTCAAATTTAATTGCAAGACCATTAGGTTTTATTTTTATTTTTTAGAAGACAATTTCATCATCTTTAATTATTATTAATATCATTAAAAGAGGAGATTGGATTAAATGGCCTTTAAGATCTCTTTTACCAAGATGATCCTAGGATACCACGTATAACATCCTAAAAAAGGCAGGGTAGGACAGCTGGCCTTGTCTTCTTGAGGTCCGTCCAGCGGCCTCTCTGAGGACCAGAGTTGCCCACCCAGGTGTGGCATCATGGTTGGATAAATGAGATGAGATACACCGTGCATTCAGCCCACATACACAGGCATCACACACAGTGCTCTGCCATGGTATCATGGTATGTTTCTTATATAGGTTTTTGGTACACACACATAATCAATTCTCTACGTATGTGACATTCTACAGTTTGATTGGATATTATCAAATCACCTAAACAATACTCTTGTGATGTTACTATAACAAAGAATTCTATGATCATTTACTAGGTTTCTACAACACTCTGTGACAGATATGATTCATGTGAATAAAGCCATTTGTAGGTTAGTACCCCTTGACCTGCTGAGAGGATCATTGTGCTTTTGGTCAGCTATCACTATCCATCATAATTGCTTGGGAGATGAACAACAAAACATATTCGTATCTAGGTGTGAAGACTTTAGGTAGACCAATTTTGGGGTTTTCCTCAATTTACAAATTCAGTTTCTCTTGTGTTACTTTGAGATGCCTAGCGACGCAGCTTGGCTTCTGTTCCAACAAATTCATTCGAGTGTGGTAATTGTAGGGCAAGATTCATGATGCTGTAGGGCCTTGGAACGTATCTTGTGCTTGAGAAAGAAGGGGTCATGGGCAGTGGTCTTTGGGCTTTTATTCTGTAATTGAGATCTTTTGGGGGTAATAACCTAGGGGGCTTAAAGTAGGGTATATATTTATTGATCCTATGAGTATTTGCTCTCACATTATTTCTCCTGTATTGGGGAGAGAATAATAATCATAACAAGTCCACTAGTGGGGAAAATTTGGGGAAAGAAGTGACAAAGGAGGATCAGCAGGGAGCCCTCATTCTGGGGTCTGCTTTGTTGACCTTCCTTCCTTGCACTGTGACCTTGTCAAAAGGTCAGAGTATGATGGCCTCTGGCAGCCTTGGAGTCGAGGAGACCTGGGTCATGGCCTTCCTCTAACATAGACTAGCTGTGTCACACTGGGAGAATCATTTACTTTGCAGTGCCCCCAAGCAATCCTCTGAAACTATAAATTGCAGAGTAACTGTCCAGCATCTTTGGGAGTTTTCTGCAAAAATAAATCTTGGGTCCAGTTCCAAAAAATAGAAAAAGCTTAATAACATAATTTAATACTTCTTGTTAGTCAAACTTTTTTAGACATGCCTGACTCTTTGTGACCTCATTGGGATTTTCTTGGCAAAGATACTGGAGTGGTTTGCCATTTCCTTTTCCAGCTCATTTTCCAGAGGAGAAAAAAGAGGCAAACAGGGTTAAATGATGTGCCCAGGGTCACACAACTAGTAAGTGTTTATCTGAGGCCAGATGTGAACTGAGGAAGATGATTCTTCCTGTCCCTAGGCCTGGCACTCTATCCTTTGCACCACCTAGCTGTCAGTGCCACTTATATAGCTTGCTAAGAAAAATTGTTTCTAAAAACATGTCATTTATATACACTATTTCACTTACCCAAAACATACCCTCTCTTCACTTACCCAAAACCTACCCAAGACCACCTCTTCCATGTTGTTTTTTTCTGATTGCTCCAATCCTCATGAGCGGAACTCCAGCATTTAGAATTTATGCCCCTCAATTAGCCCTTGTTAATGTTATTTTATAAGATTGTTTTCCTTACACATGTTGATCTTCTCTTGAAAATCCCTTCATGGTAGGGATCTCTATTGTCCATAGCCCCTACCACAGTGCAGATATCAGGTGATGGATAAATATTTCGTGATCAAGTGATTTACAGGAAAAACTCAGAAACTAATAAAAAATTATAGTTTTAAAATGTGTCATTGAATGGATAATTCTACCTAAGTCTGACCCACTATTCAAATCCATTGAAAAAATAGCATCATAACTAAAAAGCGATGTGAAAACATGATCAGAAATGTGTGTCTATAGAGGCAGCTTCCCTTTTTTAAATAGCAACTCCATACACTGCCCCCTAGTGTTTAAGGCTTTAATCTCTGAAATCCCATTAAGATCTCCATGATCCCATTTGCAATTTCTCCTAGAGTTCTCCTTTGAGAAGACCAGTCTCTCCATGATTCTAGGCATGATCCAAAAAGCAAAACTGAGTTTTTTTCCATTGCTACTGACTTTCAGTGTGCCTGCCTAGAAGGAAAATATTTCCCCAAAATATTGTTTAGTATCTCCTGTCACAAAAACAATTTGTCAGGGCAGCTAGGTAGCACGGTGGATTGAGCACCAAGCCTGGCAGAGTCATGAGGACCTGGGTTCAAATCTGGCCTCAAATACTTCCAAGATATTTAGCCCCAATTGCCTAGCCCTTGCCACTCTCCTATCTTAGAATTCATACTAAGACATAAGATAAAAGGTTTTAGGAAGCTAAAAAAAAAAAAACTGTCTTCAGGCTTTTCTTCTCCTGACCAACAGCCTGAATTTTCTTTTTCTTTTTCCTTTTTTTTTAATCCTTACCTTCCGCCTCAGAGTCAATACTGCATATTGGTTCCAAGTTAGAAGAGAGGTAAGGGGCTAGGCAATGGGGGTGAAGCGACTTGTCCAGGGTCACACCACTAGCAAGTGTCAGCCTGAATTTTCTTGAAGACAAGGAATCATATGAAAAGTTAAATGAGCCACCTTTCTTCTGAGACATCTGCCAGAAAGTAACATAGCCACATTCAGTGCCCAGGAGCTAGGGGAGATTTCTATCCCCCTCATCCTCTGAAATACAGGGACTTTGTAGCTCCCACATTTCAAGGGTTGAGAGGTTGTCAGAGGACGTCAATTGTGGGACTCTCCTCCCCTTTTCTTCCTCGAGCTTTTCTTGGGAAATTCAGTATCTGAACAAAACGAGGTCATTCTGAACTGTCCTCCTCGCCTCTACTTGGCCCAAGTGGAGACCAGCCAAGATCTGCTCGGAGAGCCTTTCATGAAAGGATCAGGATCCTGTCTGTTCTCACATGAATGCTGTTCCTGGGTGACACCAGGCGGTGGTGGTGCCGCCATGTGGGGGAATAAATTAATTTGTTCTCTTTTTAGGCTTAGAAGAAGGCAGATGCCTAAAAGGTATATTGGGGGAGGCGATGGCCCCCCGTTCACTTTCAATGATCTCTAATTTGTCCCCTCTAGGTTGGAGCCATCCCTGCAAATGCTGCTGATGACGGACAATGGTCTCAAGGACTGATTTCTGCTGTGAGTCATTGCCTTCTCTCTATTTGCTTTATGAATTCTCTGGGGAAGATTAGAGAGCTTCTGGACATCTTTTTTTTTTTCCTATTGTTAACTCCCAGGCCAGGATGGTGGCAGCAGCAACCAGTAGCCTGTGCGAAGCCGCCAATGCCTCCGTGCAGGGCCACGCCAGCGAGGAAAAGTTGATCTCATCCGCCAAGCAAGTGGCAGCTTCCACGGCGCAGCTGCTTGTGGCTTGTAAGGTGAAAGCTGACCAGGACTCGGAGGCCATGCGCAGGCTACAGGTAGGGGCCCCCCAGGCCAGGGGATGGGAGAATGAGCCCTCCTTTGGCAATGTGTTTGCGTAACTCTTTATTATAAGTTTATAAATTAATCAGTCAGCCGATCAAAGATAAAGAATGATGATGAGAGCCAACATTTATATAGTGCTTATTATGTGTCAGGCCAACTCTTTATAACTATTATTTATTTCTATACTATTTTAGATGGCCCTCACAACACACCTAGAAGGTAGGTGCTATTATTATCCCCATTTTACAAATGAGGAAACCACAAAAGGCAGAGATAGTGGCTTGTCCAAGCTCATAGGAGTCTGAGGCTGGATTTGAACTCAGATTTTTGTAATTCCAAATCCTTTCTTTCTATCTACCTCAAATGAAATTGTCCCTGTCCACAAGGAGTTCAGTCTTATCAGAAAACACAAGTATAATGATAAATTTAAACACACACACACACATATCCACATAGATATTTATAGGTGAATTAAAATTGTAAATGGAAACCATGTTTAAACAATATTCTTTCACTGGTGACTATACTTTTTAAACATTAGAATGATAAAAATCGATTCACAGACCTCAGTCCTCCTAATTAATTCTTTGTGACTTCTCCCCTTGCTCAGCACTTGCTTCATAGATTATAACATCAGCAGCTCAAAATCTCTTTCTCCAGAAATCAATGCTGGCCCAAGTCCCTCTGAAGAGCACAGACCTGCCATCTTCCTTTTGAGATAGGAATCCAGAAAGATCTCGCTTTGTTCTTCTCAGGGCTAGTAAACCCACCTTAATAATCAAATCATACAACTGATTTAAAGTAAAAATGAGGTCATTTCTCGGTATATCCTGAGCAATTGTGGTCATCTAGTATAATCCTAAGATTTGCCTAAAGCTGCGCCTCTCTCTCTCTCTGTCTCTCTCTGTCTCTCTCTGTCTCTCTCTCTCTCTCTGTCTCTCTCTCTCTCTCTCTCTGTCTCTCTCTGTCTCTCTGTCTCTCTCTGTCTCTCTCTCTCATTCTCTCATTCTCTGGGTGGATTCCAATTCTGGGGCCATTCTGCTCATTGGGCTAAAGCTGGTGCTAATGATGCCAAGGTCAGAGATTTAATTACCCAGGTGAGCCAGTTAGGTTCTCACAGGAAAAAACTACTCCATCTTAAACCTCACAATGCACATTATTGGTTTCAAGAGAGACTACACAAGAAAATGTGGAGGGAACTTATCCCAGCTCATTAGAAAAATAATGGAGAATATCAGGCCTACTGATGGTACTATAAGGAATTTAATTAAGAGGTTTGACTAAATATGTGAGAATTCTAAATTAATAGTGTGGTCACCGATTTAAAAATAATATAACTCAAGTCAAAATGACTTTTAATAGCTTTTATTTACAAAGAGGTGGAAAGAGTGAAAGTAAAGAAATACAAAAAGAGGATAGAAAAGATGTCTACCCTATCACACTAAATATTGCTCCAGGGCTCAAAGGCTCAGCCCTGCAAGGCTTGTTAACCCTCAACCAGAGGACCTGGAGTTCCACCCACATGGCCTCCTCCAAAAAGGGAAGGTCTCTCCAAAACTAATCTCTCTCCAGACACCAGGAAAGGAAGGCCAGCTACTCATTCACTCAGGAAACAGTCCAAGACCCAAGGTCCCAAACAGAGGTCTATGACGTAGCTCCAAGCCATAGTCCCAGTCCAAGATCCTCCAAGCTGAAGATTGAGGCCCAAGAACACTTCCCTAAGACTGTCTCCAAAAGTCTGTTTGCAGAAGACTTTCTCCAGCCAAAGAAGTTCAGGGCTTTTATAGTGATTTCTTGGCCCTTCTCCTCTTTACAGGGGCCAATCACAGCTTCCAAATTACCTAGCACTGCCCAGGGAGCAGTATCTGTGGGATCCACTTCTCACCTCTGAAGGTGTTAACTCTTATCAAAGGATTCACAAATTTCTGACTGATTGAGTTATCACCCATTTTAGCAAATGACTTGAGAACATTCTTAGTGTTGAGTTCTGGAGTTGTCACTCATTTTAGCAAGTGAGTTGTGAACTCCCTTACTTAAGAGGTCTGGTGAGGTACTAAGTAGGGGTATGAAAAGAAAGTTTGATTCACACTTCACAGTACAGAGGAAATACCATACTCATCAAGAAAAGGCTTAGCTGGGGGAGTTGGGTGGCTCAGTGGATTGAGAGTCAGGCCTAGAGATGGGAGGTCCTGGGTTTAAATCTGGCCTCAGCCACTTCCCAGCTGTGTGACCCTGGGCAAGTCACTTAACCCCCATTAGCTCTTACCACTCTTCTGCCTTGGAGCCAATAAACGGTATTGACTCCAAGATGGAAGGTAAGGGTTTAAAAAAAAAGAAAGAAAGAAAAGGCTTAGCAGTTTGTATTGGAATATATGACCAAGATCTAGATTTTCTGTTTAAAAGTGATTCTGTACTTTAGAATATCTTTAACAGTTATGCTGATCATGAGGAAAGGAAAATAATAACACAAAATCTAGCTATAATCAGGAAAGCATATTGGGTAGAGTTGTCCAAGAATATTTTCACGATTTATTGACTAGAATAATCTTGTTCAAAATTTGAGAAATTGGACTCCTGTTGTTTTTGATAAGATTTAGGCTCTTTGAGGGCAGGAACTCCAGGAAAGCAGCAGGGGGCAATAGAAAGAACCCTAGACTTGTCATGGGAGCAAAGAACTAGAAATAAAATTTAAGTACTAAATGTCTAAACAAGTTGTAGTATGTAAATGTATTGGAATGTTACTGAATGTTGAGAATCAATGACTTATGAGAACTATAGAGAAGCATGGAAGACTTAACTGAACTGATGAAGGAGGAACTAAGCAGAACCAAGTGAAAAATAGAGACAATAACTCATTTTTTAAAATGAAAATGTAAAGATTGACAACCATTAAATAACTGAAAAGAAACATTTCAGAATTATAAAGAATAAGCATGACCCTCAAAGACACCATTCCTTTGAAGAAGTGGGAGGTCTCATATATTTTCAGACATGTTTCCAATGCATTAATCAATTTTGCTCATTTTTTTCTTTCTCTTTTTAAAAAATTGTTTTTTTCTATATGGGAGGGTATAGGATACCCAGGAAAATGTAGGCAATAAAAAAAAAAGTGGTAAGGCAGGGGGAAGGAAGGGAAGGTAGGTAGGTGGGTTTGAAAAATAATTTCCAGTCCTATGACTTAACTACCTGTGGGACTTTGGTCATAGATATTCATCTTTAAAATGAGGAATTTGAACTAGATGACCTCTAGGGTTTTTTCCAGACCTACATCTATGACCCTGTGGTACATGTCTTTTATTTTGTCTTTGTTTCCCCAGTGTGGGCACAGTGCCTGGCATATTACAGGTGGGGAGTGCTGGGAGGATTGTGGGTCAGCAAATGAAAGACATTGACATCTTTTTGACATGCAATATTCCTCACTCATAACTCTCCACTTATTTAATGAAGAGAGAGATACAGATTTTTTTCTCCAACTTTTCTCTGAGACCAATTATCATTATGTTTTATTTTTTCCATTGGCAATGTTGTCATTCCCTGGAGTACTTTCTTAGTTCTGTTATCTTCACTCTGGCTCTTCCTATTAATCTGAATCCTTCATCTTTGTTTGACTGTATCAGAAAGCCTGTTCTGCCTAATCCAGATGACTGTGTCATTAATAATATGATTTATGCTTCCCTCTCACTCTAGGCTGCAGGAAATGCTGTGAAAAGAGCATCTGACAATCTTGTTCGTGCAGCCCAGAAAGCAGCCTTTGGAAAAGCTGACGATGATGATGTGGTGGTGAAGACAAAGTTTGTGGGTGGCATTGCTCAGGTGGGTGAACCCTCAAGGACCAAGAGTCTAACCTCGGCCCCTACTGTGGCCAGATCACCAAACATTCATTAAGAGCCTATGGATACAAAAAATAAAAAAGAAACCGTCCTTACCATCACAAGTATATTCAAATGATAAAGACAATGGACATGCACACAGTATTTATATAAGCTTTAATAGCTTAAAACTTTCTTAAGGCTTTTGAGACACCCTGCATAAATATATTCTTTATAACTAGAAAGAGAATAAACACAAATAAATACAAAGTAGTATGGGTTTTAAAGTGTGATGGCTGTGGGGACTGCATCCCCCAGCCTGCCCCAGGGGTCCCTCCCCCTTACTTCCGAGTGTGGGATTGGTCTTGAATGGACCAATCCTGTGCTGGGGGAACCACACCCCTACCTCCTGGTATGGGATTGGTCTTGAGTTGAACCAGTCCTGTGCTAGGGAGGGGGTCACACCCCTACTTCCCTGTGTGGGGTTGGTCTATATAAGGACCAATCCTGTGCCTAGGAGGAAAAAACTGAATCTAAGTAGATTCAAAGTTTGGGAGGCAGTGTGTTAATTAATTTTAGCTGGGGAACTCCAGTGGGTTTTTTTTTTCTCTTTGAAATAAAGTTTTAAAAGATCAAAGTCAAATAGGTTTTTTTTTTCTTTCACCTTTTCAATAAAGAGAATAAACACAAATAAATACAAAGTAGTTAAATAGAAGGTAGTTTGTGGTGGAGGCTACAAGGTAGTTAAGGCTTCACCTAGAAAATACTTGGAGAAGGAAGAGTGTGAGGAAGATCTGCATTCTAGGATTCTCAAAAGCAGGGAGATGGTAGGTGGATTGTCCTGAGTCAGAAGTAGAGAGAAAGCCATTTTTGGCAGTTCAGGCTTGAATTTGGGGTATAATTTCTGATAAGACTAGAGAGATAGGTTGGGTCTTTTTTTTTTAACCCTCACCTTCCATCTTAGAATCAATACTGTGTATTGGTTCCAAGAGAAAAGAGCGGTAAGGCCTAGGCAATGGGAGATAAGTGACTTGCCCAGGGTCACCCAACTAGGAGGTGTCTGAGGCCATATTTAAACCCAGGACCTACCGTCTCTCAGCCTGGCTTTCAATCTGATGAGCTACCCCGCTGATCACATTTGTAGGTCTTTAAAAGCTAAACTTTATCTTGGAGGTAATGGGAAATCACTGGAATTTGTTGGAAAGGCAAGTCACAAGCTCTTCACTTATGGAAAAGTGGTATTCAGGATAGACTAAAAGTGATAATAGGCTTGACACAGAGTGATCCATTAGGAGACCATTTAATGCTTTCAGCAAGAGGTGCTGAATATCTGAACCAAGACAGCATTCAAAGGAGAGGAGAGAAGTCAGAGGGAAGAGATATTGTAAGGACAATATTTAGCAGTTGTTAGGATATACATATATATGAAGGAAGTGTGAGGCATCTAGAATAACGGCGAGATAATAAACCTGGGGCACTAAAAAGTTGGCAGTGCCTTTGAGAGAAATAGAAAGAGAAGAAAGAGGGAGAGAGAGATTAAGTTGAGTTTTAGATACATTGAGTTTAAGATGTCTCCAGGACAGGGTGAAATGTCTGACGGGCAACTGGTCATTTGAACCTGAAGCTCAAAGATAAAGTGGGTCTAAATATATAGATCTGCGAGTCATCTTTGGAGATGACAGTTTACTAAGAGAATGTAGAAGAGAGAAGAGAAGAGAACCTAGGAGAACATCTATATATCGATAAGGAACACTCAGAGGGACCAGGAAGAGAACCAGGAGAGAGTCCAGTCATGGAAACCAAAGGAAAGAGAGTATTCAAGAGGTCGTATGAATGTCAGATGCAGCTGATTTGTGGAGAGGGATAAGGACTGAGAAAATGCCATCCTGTTTTATAATTAAGGGATCATTAGTAAATTAGAGAAGACCAGTTTTAGTGGACTGATGAAGTTGGAAGCCAGATTGCATAGAGTTGAGGAAAGTGAAAGGAGAACAAGGACATGCAATGAGGACAGATGCCTTTTTCAATTTTAGCTAAGAAAGGAAGGATAGATAAAAGGTGAAAGTTTGAAGGATGTCAGGGTCTGTTACAGGTTGTTTTTTAAAGGGGGAGCCTCGGGTACATTTGAAGTCTGAACAGAAAATTAGCTGCTCATTTTTATTTTTTTAAACTCTTACTTTCCATCTTGATATCAATACTAAGTACAGTCAGGGCTAGCAGTGGGGGTTAAGTGACTTGCCCAGGATCAGACAGCTAGAAAGTGTCTAGGGCCAGATTTTTTTTTAAACCCTTACCTTCCATCTTGGAATCAATACTGTGTATTGGTTCCAAGGCAGAAGAATGGTAAGGGCTAGGAAATGGGGGTCAAGTGACTTTCCCAGGGTCACACAGCTGGGAAGTGTCTGAGGTCATATTTGAACCCAGGACCTCCCCTCTATAGGCCTGGTTCTCAATCCACTGAGCTACCCAGCTGCCCTCCAGGGCCAAATTTTAACCCAGGATGGCTTTCTATCTACTGATCCACCTAGCTTTCCCCACCCCCATTTTTTTTGCTCATTATTTTAAATTTTTAAAGATAAAAGGGGAAAAGCTAAGCAGCCTTAAGAGAAACCAATCTTTCTTATTTTAAGGTGGACTCATTGGTGGTATATATTGCATATTGATCTGGAATCCTGTAAGTGAACATTATTATGTTGCGAGGTGCCACTCACAAAACTACTTATTACAACCAAAATCAGATAAAAATGTAATTCAGAAATGTTTAACAAAATGATTAAAAATATGATTATGTTCATTTATGGCTTTCCACATCAGTATGCATCACCGCTGCACTGGAGATAGGAAGTGGCCAGGGCTGGAAGTCCAATTAAAGTACTCTCTGATGTTGACTTTTGAAACCAAATAATCTTCCTTTTCCAGGCTTTCCTGTTTTCTCTCTTTATCCCCAGATCTGAAAAGACACCCAGTTTATTAGGGGTAGCTATAAAGTATCGAAATCACTGATATAGGGGAAGGTGGGAGGGAGGAAGAGGAACAAGTGTCTTCTCTGCCAGTGCAGATACTTGGTAGCAAGTGCCTCCATCTGATCCAGGCTTTCTTGGGGATTGAAGACATTTCCAGGGAAGGTGATAGATTTTAGCCAGAATTAAATGATGTTCTGACAGAGCCCTATGCTCCCTGCTTGGGAAGAAAGAGAAAAAGAAAGGAAGGAAATGAGTAAAGAAAGAAGTCGCTGGGGCAGGCTCATGACTTCTTCCAGCCCATCCAGTCTTATTGTTTTCCTCTAGATCATTGCCGCCCAGGAGGAAATGCTGAAGAAGGAGCGAGAACTAGAAGAAGCAAGGAAAAAACTAGCTCAGATCCGCCAGCAGCAGTACAAATTCCTCCCCACAGAGTTGAGAGAAGATGAAGGCTAAGCCCCCGAGCTGAGGTTGTGAGCCCAAGAGAACACTCTAGAAAGAACCGACCTGACATCATTCTGATGGGCCACGTGCTTCCCTGGAAACTGCCTGACGTGCTTAGAATGAGCACCAGACAAATGTTTGTGTATGTTCTTGTTCATCTGTACAGCAACAGCTGCATGATCGTGTCATCCCCGCGGTACAGTGTCCCCATCCATCATTCTTCTTCTCTTCCCCTCCCTCCTTCACTGTATCTCAGGAGAAGATGCACATTTTATGAACTGTTACCCCCACCAAAAAAAAAATCAGTATTATGTCACTCTGACGCCTGGATTTTGTCAGTCCTTCCTCCTGGCCTGTTTTGGGGGCCTTTGGGGGGATCTTAATAGGAAGAAAGAAAAACTGTTTGAGAAAAGCCATTCATGTCACAGGTATCTACCACTATGGAGCCAATGATTCTTCTGCTTCTCAAGAAAAGATGGCAGATGTGGTTTGGATGCAATTAAGCCGCAATAATGCAAACCAATGTGGAGTCTCCGAGGGTGATGTGTGTCCCCCCATTTTTGTGTTCTGGGAATGGACTCACCCCGGATTTTAGAAGAATCATTGCTCCCAATTGCACTAGTCTGTGGGTCTGTTCTTGCCCCTTATCTATCATCTACTTGTATGATACCTACCGATTGTATTTTCTGTGGCCCAGGAAGTGAAACATTGTTTTTTATTTTTGTTGTTTTTCCCCTCCAGAACTTCAGTGGGCTAGGGAAAAGGAGGCCTGTCAGACCTTGGGAAACGAGAGATTATAATAAAACATGCATGCTTAGTTTCTCCTCTGAAGCTGCTTAGGTTTGCACAAATACATCCAGCCATTCTCTGGTTAAGGTCCAGTAGAAAGGAGCCATCTTTTGAAGGTTACCTCTGGGCATTCATCCAGAATGGATAAAGTGCTTAGTGCCTCCTCCTTCTCCTTTTTCTTCCCTCCCCCTACGAGCCTTTCCCTGTATCAGAACTATTGCAATCTCAGAATTCAGTCTCCAGATTTGGAAATTCAATCATTTAGGCAAGTTGAAGATAAGAAAATCACTCAAAAGCTCCGTCTCCTTGATTGAGCATCAGTATAATTATATTAGAACTTTCTGGACATTTGTTTTTTTTTTTAGGTTCCTCTTGTCCTCCCCCCCTCACCTACGACATTTTGAATTTTCTTTCTCTTTTCTTTTTTAACACAGTGCTTCATAGAGTATTTTACCTTTCCCCTAAATTCCCAAGGGCATTCTGATGCTCCTGTTAAAGAAGGTACATGTAAGATGACCCAGTCATCCCAAGTAGAGTCCTTTGTAAAGTTCACGGAGATAAAATGGTTTGCAGAAGCTGCTAGTTGGACAAAAGCTCTCCCCCTCTGCCCCTTTCCTGGAGAGTCTGAGCTCGATTTCTCCCTCCTTCTGTGATACCCTGGACTCTGCTCTGTATGATCTGGATTGGAAAGTCCACAAAGAATGGGAAAACATGGTCTTTCCAGCCTTCACAAGGCTTCACTTTTAGATTCCAATACATTTCCAGATGAATCAGCTAGAGGGCAGATCCCAGTCCTAGCCCATCCATCTTGCCATCTTTGCTCTTGAACCCTTGTTAATTGGACTTCAGAGCGATTTCATAGTATTCAAATACCATTTAGCTATTGAAGACTTCCCCTATTTAAGAGACTTGCATGCACTATACATATCAGGGAAGTTTTTTAGAGACTAGTAGAAACTTAAATGATAGTGTCTAGATTTGTTTTTGTTTTTAAACTTGAGAATGTGTACAGGGAATTGGGTTAAGAAGGCAATGGACTTACCAATTCCCAAGAATAAAGGAATAGATAGACTGTGGCATCTCAGGAAAAGCTAGAGAGTTTGTGGAGTATGGTAGCTGGTCTGTATGGATGCTGCCTGGAGCTTGCCCCATCCTTGAGCCTCTTCCAGGCTCTGCTCATGGGATGCACCCTTTGCTAAGCTCCTGCCTCCCACAGGTGGTGATAATGGTGAAGACTCTTCCTCTGTGTCACATAGCTCAATGAGAGGAGTCTGAAAGATCTATTGTATATACATTAGGAAACTGGCAGAAGAAGATAAATAGAAAGCCAAATCCTTTGCAGCTGTGAGGAACAGGAAAGAAAGACAAAGTTTATTTTTGTAGAGCCTAAATGTCCCCTTTGTCAGGGTTTTCTGCTGCTGTTACCCTTCTGGATACTGTTGTCAAGAAATATTATCCCTTGCAGAGTAGCCTTAGCTGGTCATTTCCTTCCTCACTTAGCATGTGCGCTCTCTCTCTCTCTCTCTCTCTCTCTCTCTCTCTCTCTCTCTCTCTCTCTCTCTCTCTCTCTCTCTCTCTCTCTCTCTCTCTCTCTCTCTCTCTCTCTCTCTCTCTCTCTCTCTCTCACCCTCACACACACATATCCTATATGAATAACCTCATTTGGGCATTGTTTTATCCATAAAATGGTAGGTGGCTTGGTGGTACATTGGGGAATTTTTTAATAATTGTTCCTGCTAGATTTTCCCTCTTAGATTTTTAAGTTGTCACCTACCTCTGGCTAAAATTCAAATTTTCCCGAAAGATGATATCCCCAAACATGAGTCTTTGTTTCAGGAAACCACTTTCATTTCAGAGGATCCTCTGAAATGATCCTTTTTGTTTCCTGGACCCCTTTTGTCAGTTTGAAGCCCATAGAACCCTTCTCAGATTAATGTTTATTTAAATGCATAAAATAAAATAGATTGGCTTACACTAGAAACCTATTATATTGAAATAAAATTATTTTAAAACATTTTAAGTTCACAACCCAAGTAAAAAACTCTGATCTAGTCCAACCTCCTGCCCCTTATTTTACACAGGAGAAAACTAAGGCCTAAAAAGAGGGAAGGATGAAATGATAAGAGTCACATAGCTAATAAGTGACAGAATGGAATTCACATCCAGGTCTCCTGATTGCAAATCCAATTTTGACTATTCTGCCATTAATGGGGTGATAAATGAGTATCCAATCTCTGGTTTACATAAGAGTAACTAATGAAGATACATGTGAGGTTAAATTGCCTATTAAATGTGGGGTATACTGGTCATTGCTTTTTTTCTGTACTAGGATCTAGAGTTTTACTTTGATCTCCAGGGTCCAAGACCTGCTAATTGAAGAGTTGTTGAGTATTTGAGGAGTCCATTTGACAATGAACACAGAATAACTAGCAATTTAATTTTTCTTCTTTGTAAGATTATCTCGAATGCACCCAAAATGAGCTATACGCAGAGATTAAACTGGACTGGAGAACACCAGCATATCTGATTTTTATAAAAGCCATTTGGGGAGAGAAAGGACTAAAAGATCCAAGAGTTACATATGCTTAATATCTTATCTTCAGTATACCTTAATTATTGACTCATCCCCTAATCAACAGTGACACTGAGTGCTAGTATAGAATACAAGGGGAAATGGAAATCATGAGGCTTATGGAAATGAACTCACGGTTTCTATATTTGCAAGTATCGGTTTTCTGGGGGTATTTTTCTAAGAATACTCAGCCAGTGAGTTTATGGGCAAAACAAATTTACATTCAATCTCCTTTACCATCACCAAAAGAAAAAACCCAAATCTATGAAAACTTTTTAAATTGGGGTTCTAATGTAAGGATATGATCTATCAAGTTTACAATTCTACTTTCTTTGTTTCCCTCCACTTGTGTGTATGTGTGTGTGTCTCAGAGGCATATGCAAAGTGGCCAACTGGTTATTTCCAGTGCCATTGACGAAGGTGCCTCACGAGGACGTCATTGGACTCCAGCTCCAAGGCATAGCCTTTAGAAATGCCTCACATCCACTCACTCAAAATGTCCCAGAGCAAACCTCCATCCTCCTAATCAGAGGGGTGGTTTTTCCTTGGGTGGCTCTAGGAATCTTGTGCCTTCCTCTTAATAAAAAGCTCCCTGTCCCCCGTTGTTACCCTGGGCCCTTTTTAAACTCAGCAGGAAAGGGAAAGATGCAAGATTATTCTCCCAAAGGAGATGTATGTAGTTTGTATATAGAACGGAAAGATGAGATTAGAAATATTCCGTCCTTAGTCACAACTTCTTGACCTTGCTCTAAACCAAATTCCTAAATTAAAATAGAGATGTCATTTAGGTTATGCTTTCATAATGAAGCCTCTTCTGGGACCCAAATGAGAAGACAACACTGCAAACACAAATAAAATACTCCTTTCAGTATAAAACATGAACAGCTTGAATTTATATTTGTTCAGAGTCAAAAATGGAGCAACCACTGAACCTAGCTATCCCTTTCTAAAGGCTAGTGCTCTCAGTGGTGCACTATCTATGTGTGTAAAGACAGAACAAAGTAGTAAGAACTTCACTGAATTTAGCTTTCTGAATTATGGTTTACATCCTGGGTAGTCTTATTACTTGGTTTTAGTTTTGTTTTTCAATTAACAAGCATTTTTTTCTCCTGCCCCCCCCCCCCCTTGAATGCAGGGGAAAGAGAGGGAAGGGCATACAACAAAGAAAAATAAATACAAAACATTTATAATATATGATGGGCAAACAAAACCAATTCCCCTCATTGGCCAGGTCCAAAAATATGTGTTCCATTCTGTCCATCACCTTTCCCTCAAGAAGTAGACAACATGCTTCATTATCAGTCTCTCTGAAATCATATTTTTCTACTACCTTTCTCATTCTGCAACTGGAAAGGATAGCGTAAGGAAACACCCACCACTAGTTTGAGGATTTTGCAAGGTGAAAATGAACACCGGGTATATTTTCAATTCACAAACAAAAACCTTTGGGACTTTCTCAGTGATACCGTAGTCCCTCCACTTTAGAGACATACTGCAATTCAATGTCTTCTCCCTGGGTTGGTCCAAAGCTCCATGGAATTTGGGTTCTGGATTAATGAATGAAGAGGTTCTTAATGTCCCATAAGACTCCTACCCGTCACTGCCTCCATCTTTCTTTCTCTAGAAATGGTTATATGTTATAAATCACTAGGAATGGACTTTTTAATGTTTACTCGTTAAAAAAACTATGAAGGGATTTTTTTTTCTAAATGAAATTTGATCTTTTTCTTGCTGTGTCTGCTTCCTTACAAAGCATCCATGTTTTAAATGCTCAATCTTGAACTCAGAATTGTTACAGGGTGTATGAGACAGGCTTTTGCTTGGCAGCTTGCCCTCATCAAGTTGCAAATCCAGAAGGAATCAGGAATGGCCCATCCCTGATGTCATAGTGTCTGTATGCTATTTATCTGGCCACAGAAATTATTTTTTTGTATTCACCAGAAATAAACTTTTAAAGAAATGAACTTGTGAGTCTGAATGATTAAGAATGTGTATGAGCATGCTGAGTAACAGAGAATGCTAAACAGCTCTATAATCGCCCAAACCTATAATGAGTGAAGATAAAAGAGACAGTGAAGAACACGAGAAAACGTGTGTGGTCATCATCTGAGCCATACAATCCCTGCCATCATCCAGTTGAGAGCCAAAGGCGAAAGAAACGCTCAGAGAAGATATCGTTCCTTTCCTCTTAAGGCAGAAAATCAAAAGCTCTTCTGATGTTAACAAGGGGTAGGTATTACTTTTGCTTTTTTGTCCAGATCTCTGGTTCTATCAAGAATTTGCCATTAGAAAAGTCTGTCCATCAATGCAGATAGAAAACAACTCTGCAACTTGTGGTTTTAGAGAATGCCTTGGGTCCTGAAAAATTGTCACTTCTATATGGTTACATAGCCCTGTGTCAGAAACAGGTCACATTCAGGTATTACTCTCATAGTTTTGTTTGTTCTTTAACTTGGCTGAAGAGGTCTATGGATAACCAAACCCCATATTTATTTGTTACCATAAATGAAAGAGGACCTGAAGTTGAAAGGGGTTTAAAATGAAGGGTTTACCTCAAAAGAGGTAATAGTAATTACCTCTTCTGAGCAACACCTGATTGACTGAAATTGCCCCTTTCCCTGGGAAGCTGAGGCAAAGGAAGACTCTCTTTAGTTGCATTTAATGCCCTAACTAGTTTCAGCTTTGGAGGTAGTTTCATGGACCTCTGAATCCAACTGCCCTTATTTTTCTGTAACCTGGAATAAACATCTAGGTACAGAGACACTCCATAATAAACACGAGAGTTATTATAGGTCAGTGGTAGCATCTGAGTTTGCTTATCCATTAACATTCTGAGGTTGTCCAGCAAAATATTAAGTCAATGATGCTAAGCCTTTGTCTTCGAAAATGAGGGAATGCTTGATGATTGTCAGGAATTCATTTCCTTGGAATGTATTTAATGCCTGAGAGATAATTGGCAAGGCACCGAATCCTTGAGTTCATCAAGGTAATTTATCAAGTAAATTATTGAATTATGGAATTTTAGAACTGGAAGAGACCTTCCTTGAAGATTATCTAGCCAAGTGATTCTCAGTGATCTCTAAAAAATTATTTAGGATGGGAGCAGCTAGGAGGTTCAGTGGTTAGAGAGCCTGGTCTAGTGACAGAAGGTCCTAAGTTCAAATCAAGCCTCCAACACTTCCTATCCTGGACAAGTCACTTAAACCCCATTACCTAGCCCTTACTGCTCTTCTGTCTTGGAACCAACAGATAGTATTGATACTAAGATGCAAGGTGGAGTGGGGTTTTTTTTAATTATTATTTAGGACCTCTACTTTTCTAAAGAAAGAACTTTTCTTTATTTGGAGCTGTATATATATACATATGTATATATACACATATTCAAAAATTCACATTTTATCAATGATTATATACTGAGTATTTTATTAGGAATTTGAATTGATAAAAATTTTAGTGTTAACCCATTTAAAAATCATAGAAACATCATTGTTAACATATATTTTTATAAAAAATATCTATTTCACAAAAAGAATTAGTGAGAAGAGGAATTGTTTTATAAGTTTTTGCAAATCTCTTTTAATAATCCAGCTTAATAGAAAACAATTAGATTCTCCTATCTGCTTCTGTATTCAATTTGTTGCCATACATTGTGTCGGTGTCTGGCCTCAAGGATCTTATCATCTGTAGAGGAAGCAAAGGTAAAACAGTGCATGATTAAGTGCTAAACTGCATGGTATTGATTACAAATGAGAGTTCACAAAAAGAAGATGAAAGATCTCTTCCTTGTGCTGGGGGCCACCTGCGATTGGAGGCCTCCATCACCATCATCCCCTCTTGGTCTCCAATAATAACTACAGAAACTCTGTTCCTACTCAGCCATCAACCAAAGGAATAGGAAATTAAAGGATTCCTATTCTTAGAAGAGAAAGGCGTGTGCAGGGGGTGGGGAGGACATCAAAGCACCATGCTTCAGGCTGCTGGGTTTAGAGGTTGGCTTCATCAGACTCATCCCAGCCTTCATTTCCAAAAACTTTACCATTCCAGCAACATGCACCGCATGTCAGGCACTATGTTGAGCACTGCATCTACTAAGGTTTCTGCCATGTAGACCAGCCTTGGCAATAAAACTATCCTAGAGAATTAACTGCATTAGAAAGGGGACCAATGAAATAGTTATCAAGAATATTTTTTTTAAGTTTTCAGATCTCGGGTTAAGATCTCATGTTCTTTAACATTTCTTACAAATAATCCCTTTCTCTTCACTGAAAGGTTTATCATCCCAGTTCAAATTGGTCTTTTTGTCTCCTCTCATCATCCACACAGCTGACTAAAGTTAACTTCCTTAGGCATACATTTGATCATGTTATTCCATTTCTCAGAAATTTGTGTCTGAGGTTAAATTTGAACCCAGGACTTCCCATTGCTAGGCCTGGCTCTCAATCTATAGAGCCACCTAGCTGCTTCCTTGCAATTTATGCTTTTCTCAAGAATATTTTTCCTTCAAAGATTTCCTTCTACCTCCTCCTCTGAGAGGGTTTCTCTATCCTATTCACTTTCATGAATTTGGAGAATTGTTTCATCCTTTGTTTTCCTATCCTCAGTGCCTTGCACATAGTAGGTACTTAATAAAATCCTGTTGCTTGGTTGCTATCAGGTGTCATTCACACATTTGTATTTGAGTAACAGAATGGATTGTCTGTCCTAGGATAGCAATGGATTAGCCATGATGGTCTTAACTCTTGCTTCTTTTGCATCCAGATCCAACAAGCCTTTTTTTTTCCAGCCCTTTTCTTTTATGCCTAAGTCCTACTAAACCTAAACATTACTATAAGGACTAATGATATTGTAGATAGTATAGTAGAGTAGAGAGAAGGATTGAATTTGGAGTCACAAAAAACTAGGTTCAAATCCTGCCTCTGGCCATTATTCGCTATGGGATCAAGGCAACTCACTTCATACACTTGCTAAAGTCATTCATACATTTGCTTAAGTAAACACAATATACCAGCTGTAGAGCAAGCCTCAAGCAACACCCTGGGACTTAGTACAGTGTAGAACAGTACAGTTTAGTGTCTGACAAATAATAGCCACTTACTAAATGCTTATTGATTGTCTAACTGACTTACCACTTGGTCCTAGACTTTCCAATCTGCTTTGGTAGGGAGACATCCTACATCAAGAATTCCCAAAGCTAGGGGCAGCTAGGTGGCTTAATTGCTAGATGGTCAGATCTGGAGTGAGGGGGACCAGGGTTCAGTTATGACCCCAGACACCTCCTACCTCTGTGACCCTGGACAAGTCACAGCCCCATTTGCCTAACCCTGGCCCTTCTGTCTTAGAATTGTTACTAGGACAGAAAGTAAGGATTTATTTTTTTAATTCCCAAAACTATTTTGCTACTAGTAGCAATGCAACAAGTCAGGACCCTTCTGAAGGACTTATGGGAAAGAATGCTAACCACATTAAGAGAAAGAACTGTGGGAGTAGAAATGCAAAAGAAGAACTTTTGACATCACTCATCACACACACACACACACACACACACACACACACACACACAGGGGTCTGTGATTTTGGGCTTTAAGCTTTAAAAGATGGCTCTATAGCAAAAAGGAATAATATGGAAATAGGTATCAAGTGATACTATTGACAACCCAGTGGAATTGCTTGTCAGCTCTGGGAGGGGGGAGAGAGGAGGGGATGGAAAGAAAATGAATCATGGAAACATGGAAAAAACATTTAAAAGTAATTTTTTTTTAATTCTCCAAACTAAGGAAATCACAGATCCATTATGCAGCACACATTTATAAAGTGCTTTGAAGTTTGCATGGCTGTTCTTATACATTGTCTCAATTTAACCTTGCAATCTGTGAAGTATGTGTTGCTATTTACACAAGAAGAAACAGAGGTTCAGAGAGGCTTACTGAAAGTTTGGAAAATAGTAGACTATGCCCAAATACTAAGTGTCTGAGATAGGACAGAACCTTCAGACTTCCTTATTCCAAATCCAGTGTGCCTTAAAAGATGGGTAACCAAAGTCCTCAGACAAATCACTAGCCATTTATTTTTATTACCTGCTTGCTCCACTGAGGATCCCAGTTGATGATCCACTTTAGCTGCCGTAAGTTCTGTAGAGTAAAACATTTTCAGGCACATTTTAGGTAATAAGACAGACCCACAAATTTCTTTTTATTCTTTCCTGGTCCTGCGAGTTGGATGTAAATACCATTTTCAGGATGTGATGACGACCATTTTTGTATCTCTGTACCCATATTAGGATTCATTTGGCTGTGGGTTAGAGTTTAGGACTTATTTTTAGAAAATGAAGTTTAGATTCCCTTTGAGCCTATGAACAAAGATTGAAGAAATGTTTTCCATGATCAAGACACTGTTTTTTCCAGGGTCAGCCTTCGAACCAGAATCCCAAGGTCAGGAAGAAGAGGTATGGGGAGGCTCTCCATTGAGCTCTGCTGCCCCTCTCCACTCCACTTCCTGATGCTTCAGATTTCTAGAAAATGACAAAAAGAAATCCAGGAAAAGTGAGAGAGATTTAAGAGGTCCTGATACTGGCATAAAAGGAAAGGCAGTAAAGCTATAGAAAAGGAAAATCTGTAGTCAGTAGAGCTAAGTAATGTTCGACTGTCTTCCACACCTCTGCGATGATTTCGGCTTTTAGTCCTGATGACTTTGAACTGTCCCATTACGCATTGCTGGACCAGAAAGTGCCTTGGGAAAAGAGTAGGAAAATCATGAACTCCCAGGAAGAAAACAACTATAGAGTTACAAGAGTCTATGAAACTTCAGGATATTTTTCCCTGGGTGTAGATATGTTTCTCCTCTCTCAGTCCTCTCCTCTCTCTTCTCTCTTCCTTCCTCCACTGTCTCTTTTTCCTCTGTGTGTGTGTCTGTGTCTCTCTTTCTCCTTCCCTCTCTGTCTCTGTCTGTCTGTCTGTCTCTCTCTCTCTTACCCTCTCTCACCATAGCTAGCCTCTAATCCCATGGGAGATACAGCCAGAACAAGTCAGTGTCCATTGTCAAGTCATATTTGATCACAGAATCTAGAATTGAAAGGAAGCTGTCATCTAGACCGAAACCCTTCATGTTCAAGATGAGGAAATAGGCAAATCCAGTGCTCTGTCCATGAGACAACTTGGCGTGTTGCATAACTCTGTGACTGCAGTTGGGCTGTTTCAGAGACCAGATACAGACTTCACTTTTGAGGAAGCTGGGTAATGAGGACTCACGTGCCAAATTTAGCTTAGAACTGTATATCTGATTCCATCTGCTCGCCCAACACCCTGTCCCTGCATGCTCCATTGGTTTCTTGAGTTCAGGGAATGCTTCCTTTTGTTTCTCTCTGCCCAGAACTTAAAATAGTGCCTGGTACTTAGTAGGACTTCAATAAATGTTTGCCTGGTGGATTGATTGATTGGAGCCAGTACCAGGCTATAACTGGCACCTATGGGTTCTAAAGAACAAGGTGTGATCATTCCTTTCCTTTTCCAAATTCAAGGAGATTGGTCAGCTTGACAAGGAATAGTACCTATTCATGGGGATGAACTTGAAGTTTCTGGGATGGTTGACTTTGCTTTCTGAGGACAATGTGGCTTTAAAATAGGCATAAAATGTCCTGAGAATTTATCTTTGTTCATTTTCAGGTCAAATATTTTACCCAGCAAACACCGTGCTAGACAATTTGGGGATATCAGAGTATCATTATATACTGTGATGCATAATCAGTATTGGAATTAAAAAGAATACCAGCCCTCAAAAAGGTTAAACTATAAATGGAGAGGGGCATCTCTCATCTGTAAGCAATTAGGGAAGAGTGAAGAGAGCTTTATAAAGTCAAGAAGTCAATTGCAGAATATAGGCTACAGGTGATAAAGATGGTTGGGAAAAGAGCCTTCAGTGTGAGGTGGAATAGTCAAGGGAATCTTAGAGGATGTGAGAATTGAGCCCATCTTTCAAGGGTTATTTGGTTTGGGATTGCTGAAGAGAAAAAAGAAGGCTATGTTATCCAGAGGAACAACAGCATAAGCAAAGGAGCAGAGGTAGGAATGAGAATGGAATTGAGTGAGAAGCCAGTTTGAATCAGGCCACTTAAATAGATCCAAACTGACCTGTGCAGTTTCCATTTCTTCCTTTTGTACAGAAGAGATTCAGGGCTGGAGCATTGTGAGGGGATCAGACTGTGAAATCCTTTAAAAATTTTTTATTCTTTAATATACTCTGTTTTTATTTCTTTCATTAAATGTTTCCCAATTACCTGGAAAAATTAACAATAATTTGTTAAAATTTCAAGTTCCTCTCCCTTTTATCCCTCCCCCCACCTTGAGAAGGCAAGCAACTTGATATTGATTATACATATGAAGTCATGCAAAACATAGTTCCCAATTAGCCATTTTGCAAAAGAAAATAGACAAAAAACCAACAAAATAAAATGTTTTAAAAGTATGTTTCAAACTGCATTCAGAGTTCCAATTCTTTGCCACCACACACACACACAAAAAAAGCTGCTATAAATAGTTTTGTATAAATAGGTACTTTTCTCTGTTCTTTGATCTCTTTGGTGTACAGAAGAATGGCTGGGTCAAAGGGTCTGCACACTTTTATAACTTTCTGAGGGTAAATCCATCAACAGTGCACGTTTCCCAGTTTTCCTATATCCCATCCAACATTTGTCACTTTCTTTTTCTATCATGTTAGCAAATCTGATGTCAGACGGTATCACAAAAGTTGTTTTAATTTGCATCTCTTTCATCAGTAGTGATTCAGACCTTTTGAGAGAATGGAGTCATGTTTTCATCTTTTTTCTTGTTGTTCAGTCATCTATGACCATAATATGCCAATGCTCTCCATGGGGTTTTCTTGGCAAGGATACTTGGAATGGTTTGCCACTTCCTTCTCCAGAGGCAAACAGGGTTAAATGACTTGCCCAGGGTCACACGGCTAATGTCTGAGGCTAGATTTGAAATTCCTGACTTCAGGCCCAGTATTCTAGCCTCTGAGCCATCTAGCTGCCTTGGATAGCTCTAATTTGTAGAATGTTTTTCTACATTGGCCCTAAATCCTATCCTCTGGGGTCAAGCAGAACAATTATAATTAATATAATTAATCCTCTTCCATATACTGTAAGAACCTTTCATATATTTAAAGATAATTCTCTCCAGGCTAAATAGCCCCATTTTTTTTTCAACTAACTGTTGAATGACATGGTTCCTGGTCACCTCCTCACTACAATCCTCATCTCCTAGATTAAGGGTCCCCAAACTGGGACCCTCAGGCCACATGTGGCCCTCTGAGGCCATTTATCCAGCCCCCACTGCACTTCCGGAAGGGGCACCTCTTTCATTGGTGGTCAGTAGAGGAGCAAAGCACAGTATTGCTCATGTACAGTACTACATCCGGTGACATAATCCTTTGTGTAGTGCCTTGTTCTGAGAGTAACTGAAGGAGAACGAGGCGCCACAAAGGATTATGTGGCTGCTCAATGGAAGACATCAGTATGGTGAGCGGTGATCTGGGGGAGGGGATTCTGCACTGTGTATACTGCTGCCCGGTATAGTGGTAGCAATGATGGGCCTATGCAAGGTGTGACAGGCCCATCACAGCCAGCGCTGCAGCCTCTGCTATCCCAGACAGCGGTATACAGATTTGTTCATGGTTTTTTTTGTGTGTTTTTTTTTAATAGTCTGACCCTCCAACGGTCTGAGAGACAGTGAACTGGCCCCCTGGTAAAAAAGTTTGGGGACCCCTGGCCCAGGTCATGGAAGTAAGTCTGGAAGGATCTCAAAGGCCATCTAGCCTAAACCCAACATTTTACAGAAGAGGAAACTGAGATCCAGAGAGGTTTAGCAACTTGACCAAGGTCACACAGGTAATAAATAGAATTTCAACCTGGTCCTTTGATGCCAGTGCCTTTCTTCCCCATTGTCCCTCTCTGCTTCCACGCTTCAGCTTATGAAAGTCTGTATTGAATGTGGTACCTAGAATTGAACACAATGCCACAGATGTGATCTGACTAGGGCAAACTCAAGAGGAACTATTAAATCCCTTCTTCTGGGAACTACACTTTTATTAATGTAGTCCAAGACCAGAATAGATTTTTTGATCATCACCATCATCACCATCCCATCCATCATCATGTGGTACAGTGGATAGAGCCTCTGACACTTCCTACCAGTGTGACCTTGGGCAAGTCACTTGACCCTGTTTGTTTCCGTTTCCTTATCTGTTAAAGGAAATGGCAAACCACTCCAGTACCTTGGACAAGAAAATCCCAAATGGGGTCATCATAAGTTGGACAGGACTGAAAAATGTCTCAAAAAATACTCTACCCTCATTTTAGATTTACCATAACACTCTGAGGTATTATTATATAGGTATTATTATTCCTTTTTTCCAGGTAAGGAAATTGAAGTTTAGAGAGTTGCATTGCTGGCTTATATGGAGTTGAAAGTCCACTAAAACTATCAGTTTTCCTTGAAATAAGCTTTTGTTCCATAGATTTTTTAATTGGGCAGTTTATTTATTGAATTTTCTTCCATTCAGCGTTAACCCTCCCAATTTCATAACCCCCCAAATGTGAAAAATATGCTATTTATACCTCTATCTATCTATCTACCTACATTTTAAGCTTAACATATCATGGCTGAGGCTAGATCTTTATACTGTGTCCATGCACCAATGGTCATTAATGTTCTTTTGGGATCAGATCATTCATACCTCCAAATATATGGGAATTCCCATATTCAACCAGTATTTTTCCATCTTGTCCACACAAATTTTGCTGAAGATCCAACTGAAATCAGTCTAAACCAGTGATGGAGAACCTTTTAGAGAGAGAGTGCCCAACCTGCACCCTCATGTTGTATGTGAGTTCCTGCCTTACCCCAGATAGAGGAGGGAGGAAGCACTCCCATTGGTCTGCTGGGCTGAGGGGTGGGTCATGGGAGAAATGTCCTCAGGCATGTGTGCAAAAGGGGAGGGGAGCAGCCCCTCCGGCACATGTACCATAGGTTTGCCTCAATACTGTGTCTATGGCATTACCTTGGCTCAGTAATACTGCATTTAGGGGGGGGGAAATGTGGTTGATCTATAATGACCTATTCTTGATGAATCCACATTAGCTCCTAGTGGTCTTATATTTAGCTTTTCATATGAATTTGGCTTGTCATTCTAAATAGATTATAAACTTCTCTGGTTTGTCTAAATTACTTTTTCCACCACAAAACCTACTACAGGGCCTTGTGCACCTCTATGCTCAATTGGAGCTGATATGTCAATCTGGGTTAAATTATTCCCATTATAGCTCTGTGTGTCATGATGTTTTCTATCCCTGTTTTTGGATAAGGTCTTTTGGGTATGAACCCACCATATAAATGGAAGGGGTGGCAGTGAGTTGGCTCCATGCAGGGAGTACTGGGACTGGAATCAGGAAGACATGAGTTCAAATCGAATCCTTTACATGTTCTACCTCTGTGTCCCTGGCAAGTCACTTATCCTATTTTCTTTAATCCACTGGAGAAGGAAATAGCAAACCGTCCCAATATCTTTGCCAAGAAAACCCCAAACAGAGTCATGGAGTATCAGACAAGTCTAAATGACTGAACAACCAGGAGGAGATGAGACTGGACCTGTGATATAATTCGTATCCTGCCATAAAATGTTATCTAGTGCCTACTATGTGCCAGGCATTTTGCTAAGTACTAGATAATTCCTTGGTGAGGAGACTCCCTCTGCCAATGCTGGTGGGCACCATCTTTACAACCTAATGTCTCAGGTCCCCAAGATACCAAGTAGTTAAATCACTAGCCCAGGGTCACACAGCAAGTGTATACCAGAGGCTGAATTGGAATTCAATTCTTCTTGGCCTCAAGGTCTTCTTTTTACATTATGCTGAACTGCCTTGGGTTCAAATAATTAGGTAAAAAGAAGTTGTTCTTTATTAGGGACTATTCACATCAACTTAAGTCAGCTAGGCAGCATAATGGATAGAGTACCTGGGCTGGAGTCAAGAGGATTCATCTTCCTGAGTTCTAGTTGTGTGACCTTGGACAAGTCACTTAACCCTGTCTGTTCCAGTTTTCTCATCTATAAAATGGTCTGGAGAAGAAAATGACAAACCTCTTCAGTACTTTTGCCGAAAACAAAACCCAAATGGTGTCATAAAGAGTCAACCCAAGGGAAACAACTGAATAACAACAATCACATTAATTTAACTTCCAATTAGCTTTGGAGATGTCCTTAGTTATTTCTTTAAATGGCAATTTTAAAAAATATTTCTTTTTTTTTAAACCCTTACTTTGCATCTTAGAATTAATACTGTGTATTGGCTCCAAGGCAGAAGAGTGGTGAGGGCTAGGCAATGGGAGTCAAGTGACTTGTCCAGGGTCACACAGCTGGGAAGTGTCTGAGGCCAGGTTTGAGCCCAAGACCTCCCATCTCTGGGTCTGGCTCTCACTCCACTGAGCCACCCAGCAGCCCCCAGAATCTATTTATTTCTTTTAATTAAAAAAAATTTTAGAATATTTTTTCTAATTATTTCTAATATTTTCTAATATTCTAATAATAGTTACATTATTCGTATTTTCTCTCCCTTCCCTTTTCGTCCCCCCTGCCGGAGCTGACATAAAAACTATTTATTTCAATACAGCTCCAATGAAGCGAACAGACTGGGATTTGACTAGGTTCTATTTTGTCTTCTGTCTTCCTCTGAGGCAGTGGAGATGTGGATTATTGAAATACTGAAAGAAATTTGTCATAAAACAGTCACTATTGTAAAACTGGGCCTCTAGCCTGTAGCCAGGGCTGTGTCCTGGTCGCGGCAGGCCCTAGGGCTGTTACAGCCTAAAGCCTTGATCCTGGCACCCAGATATATGCTAGCCACAGAGATAAAAAGCTCTCTCCCCAGGCCTTTAAGAAACTCCAAATAGATAAGCAAACTCTGCTAGATTTATTCTGAAGGGAAAATGGGGTAGAGGTGGTGGAGGATCAAGTTCCTTTTCTTTTATCCCCGATTCCACACATAAATAGTAGCCCAAATAGCTCACACCCCAACTCCCCAAGCTCATTCTTATTCCTAGATATATTAAAAAGGAGCACATATGGCTCCTGGAATCTCTACCAGTAATAATCGGTGATATGTCTCCTAAGCAGTTCAAGAAATGGAATCTGTTTCTCATTAGAGTCCTTGAAAATGTATTTTGTGCACCATCTGGGAAAGAAGGCAGTGGAGTAAGGTTTCTCTAACAAGTCCAATGTCTCCCATTGCGATGCCATCACCGTCTTCCCCCTGTAAGGTAGGAGTTCTTAACAGGGATCTGTGGATAGATTTTAGGGGAATCTATAAATTTGGATGAGAAAAAAATGATAACTTTCACTAATGTCTAAGTGAAATTCAAGCATTTCCTTCAATGATTTAAAAAATATAATTTTGGGGAGAGGTCTAAAAGCTTCATCAGAGTGACACCAAAAAAGGTTAAGAATCCTTGCTGTAGGTTCATCTGGCAGAGGGTCCCCAGTCCATCTCTTCCTCTGAGAGTATGATAGTTGTTCCTTGTTCTCTGATTAGTCATTTTTCAGACTTGTCCAACTCTGGGTGGCCCCATTTGGGATTTTCTTGGCCATGATACTGGAACGGTTTGCCATTTCCTTTTCTAGTTCATCTTACAGATGAGGAAACTGAGGCAAGCACAGTTAAATGACTTGTTCGAGGGTACTCAATTCATAAATGTTTGCAGCTGGGTTTGAACTCAGGAAGATTCATCTTCCTGACTCTAGGTCCAGGGTTCTATCCACTGTGCTATGTAGCTGCCCCTAAAAGTATGATAGCTTATATTTTAATTAAGCATTCTACACTGTACAAAGCATTTTCTTCCAAGTAGTCTTAGGAAGTAGGTTGTGTAAATACCGCTCCTATTTCCTAGGCTCAGAGGTTAACGTCTTGTCCGTGATCTTATCAAATAGATAAGAAGTGACCATTTCTAGTGCTTTCCCATTATAACTTGCCACCGCATACTTGGACCAGACCTTGTCATTTCATAGGCATCAGGAATTCCCAGTATGGAAACCCCTTCCATTGATGCAAATCAGTGCCACTGTAACTTTGTCTTAGGAGCTTTAGGTACTAAAGAGTTACGTGGCTTGTCTAGGTCACACAGCAAATAAAATGGCAGTGGAAAGCCTTCAGCGTGGGTCTTCCTGATTCTGTGGCCAGTCCTTTAGCCATTATGCCACCCTGCATCTCATGGCCTCTCTTATAAAAGAGAAAAACGCGAATACTGAAAAAGCCTATTTCAGGCACTCTGGAGAAGAAATCAAAACATCAAGTTGGAGAGAGTCTCTCCTGGCTAAGACACAACTTCAGCAAATTACAAGGAGAGCGAATCAAGTTAAATCAAAGACAGATGAGGACAAAGGCGGCTCAGCAAGGTCTAGCCTGGTGATGGGGTCTGGACAGAGCCCCGCTTCCTTATTCCCTCCATGAGGTTTTGCTTGATGGGGAGGCATCTCTGGAAATGAAGTTTCTATGGGTTAAAACATTTCTTAACCATTGACAGACCAGAACTAAAATCCTTTAACTTGATTAGGATAAAATCCTAGTTATGGATGAATGAATGAATAAATAAAACATTTAGGAAGCATTTACTGTGTGCGAAGGACTGTGCTACGTGCTAGGAATACATATACAGAGCCAAGCAGTTGCAGTCCTTGCCCTCAAGGAGCTCTCCCATTCTAAAGGGGGGAGAGAACACCTATAGCGTTGAGCTATAACTCAGATGGAAGGTCTTGTGGTCCTCAAGTTGTAGCCAGCAACATAGATGCTAATGTGCCTCATTTAACGTTTTCCCACTGATAAAAATCCCAGTGGTTTCAGATGTTGAACCATTTGAGTGCCAAGGACTTTGAGAGGGAGAACCTTATTTTCTGTGTCTTTGATATATCCACAGTTATATGTCAGAAGGGGGGGGGGCAGATTTTAAAATCAATTTTAGCCTGTTGCTGTTGTGTGGATTAGAATTTGCATGTATACATATCTCTTTCCTGGTTGTTTGGTCCTGTCCAACTCTTCCTGACCCCATGGAACACTAGTCTGGTGTTTTCTTAGCAAAGATACTGGAGCGGCTTGCTGTTTCCTTCTCTGGTAGAAACAAAGGTTAAAAATTTAGGATTTGGACTTCCTGACTTCATAGCAGTTAAGTGGTACAGTGGATAGACTACTGGACTTGGAGTCAGGAAGTCCTGAGTTCAAATCCAGCCTTAGATAGAAACTAGCTTTGTGACCTCAGACAAGTCACTTAACCCTATTTCCCTGTCTGTTAAATAACCTGGAGAAGGAAATGGCAAACCATCCATTATCTTTGCCAAGAAAACCCCAAATGGGGTCACAAAGAGTTGGACACAAGTGAAAGGACCGAACACTTCCTAACTCCAGGACCAGTGTTCTATCCACTGAACCACCTAGCCGCCCCATATCTATATTTTACTGTACCATCTTTTCTTACACAATGTCTACTGTCTTATGCTATTACATAGAAATCCTGACTGTTTTCTAAGAATTTGGCAGCTACCTTCTCTGAACAGATTTATGTTTACAGATTTAAAGCTGGAAGGGAACCTAGAAGTGACCAAGTCCAGGCCTCTCATTTTATTATAGTGGAAACTGAGGCACAAAGGGAGTCACTTCAGGATCACACGGCTATTAAGTGACTGAAGTAAGATTTGAACTCACAGATTCTTGGTTCTTCTACATCACACTGCCTTTCCACAACTCTGTCTTTGGTCTTCCAAAGGGGGAATTTTGTACATAAATAAAGCTACTGGATTTGATCCCACTCCCCCTCTTTCCTCGTATCCCTAAACTGATCAGCTCAATACAGATGGCTATTCACCTACCAAAAAAGAAAAAAAGGTTTGTTATAAGGTATGAGATCATTGAGGTCTTGTGTGTGTTTTCCAGTTCATCCTGTGGTTCTTTGCTCTTTGATTATGATGTTTATAGACATTGGCACTGATTGCTTTTTAAAGTCCTCCTTGGTGAAAAATAGCTGATGACTCAAGGCAAGCAGAGTTGGGCGTCCAGCCTTTGCTGTTTGAACACTGGGTGGCAGTCCTGGACGGCTTTTCCTGGGAACAGACTAATGAGTGTACCCAATTAGTCCCAGAAGGAGCCGCTTGGTGTGGTGGAAAGTAAATTGCATTTGGACCAGGAAAACCTGGGTTCAAATCTTGCCGCTGTTGCTTGATTCTGGCTACGTGATCTTAGATGAAGTTGTTGACCCCTTTGGGACCTGTTTTCCCCTCTGTGAGGGTTGGATTCTCTTCCTGTTCTAAATTTGTAATCCTGAGAACCTAACTGTCCCTGGAACATAGCAATGGTCCTTCTGGGAGTGGAATATATTTCCATTTCTCTCAGGTAGCAGAGAGGTACCAGGGCCCTAGGGAGGTGAGTCAGTGGGAAACGCAGGGGAGGATGTGGGTAGAATAAGAGAGCTCACATGTAGATGCTCCTTTAAAAAGCACTTTCCTCAGAACAACCCTGGGTGGGGGGAGGGGGGGCTCAGGAAGGGTCAAAGAATCTCTGAGCTGGCTGGACCCTCAGTAACCTCCTAATCCAACTCATGAATCCCTTCTACAATATATCTGCCAAATGCATTGCCTGGCATATAATAAAGTCTTCATGAATGTTTCTGGACTGGCTGACTGACTGATTAACCTCTGTTTGAAGCCCTCACATGAGGGAAAACCCAAGCCCTCCTAAAGTAGCCCTTCTCACTTGGCGGTAATTCTGACTGTTAGGCTGGACATAAAGAACACCTTTTGGCTGTTTCTGTTCTCAACTATCCAATTCAAATTGAAAAGAAAAATGGAAGTTGAACCTTTTTCTATCCAATCAGTTACCATGATTTGCCATCTTCCCATTTACTGTAAGAAGGGGCCCTACTTTTTCTTTGATTTTTCTCTTCTCATCAATATTTTTTTATTTAAATGTATTTATTTGGGAGCCAAGATGGCAGCTTAGTAGCAGCAAAAGCTAGAATCACTCCAAGAATTCTTCCAAACCAAACTTAAATTGTTCCTCAAAACAACTGAACCAAAAAGGAGATGGAGTGAGGGGGCTCTCCTGAAGAAAACAACTTGAAAGGTTGGCAGAGAGAATTGATTTTCACAGGGCAAAGGGGAACCAAAAGTAAAACTGCACATGAAGGAGTCCCAGCTGGCCACTGCCCCACCTACTGTGCCAGGTTCCAAGCCGGGGTTTAGGCTAACTTTGGGATCCCAGGACCCTGACAAAGTCAACAGCTGGGCACCCCTCAACCACTTCTTGAAGTTCCAAGGACTGGCACCAACCCACAGAGAGGCCCCAAAGTGCTTAATGATTGGCTCTTTTAAGCCTGGGTTGCTGTGAAGCCCTTAGCCCCAGGGCAAAAGAGCTCACAATGCTGTAAGTCCTGTCAGCCATCAGCAGAGAAGACAGAATGCGCAATTTTTCAGAACTCCTGATCCACAGGCAAAAAAAGATTAGGAAAATGAAATTTATTTATTTGTGTGTTACATTAAAATCCATGGGTATTTCCCTCCTTCTCTCTCCTCCATTAGAGAAGGCATCATTTGACAAAAAGGTATATGTATGTGTATATGTATGTGTGTGTGTGTGTGTGTGTGTGTGTGTGTGTGTGTATAAATAACTATGTCTTGCTTATTTTTATTTATTGGTTCTTTCTTTGGAAGTGGACATACACGAGTCATTCTTCAAATGCTATTTCTGTTCTTTTGGTTCTGCTCATTTCACTCTTTGTAATTTCATGTAAATCTTGCCTTTAAAAATAACCTGTTTGTCTTTGCTTACAATAGTAGTGTTCCATCACAACCATATACCACAATTTCTTTAGCCATTCTCTCATTGATGCATATCCCTTCAATTTCCAGTTGTTTGCCATCACAAAGATAGCTGCTATAAGTATTTTAGAACATATAGGTTCTTTCCCTATTCCCTTTCATTGATATACCTTAAAAGAAGAAAAAAAAAATGAAAGAACATTGCCTAGGGTCCTAGAGCTTAAAAAGTTGTCAGAGAAAAATTTAAATCAAATTACTGACTTCAAGTCTTATGTTCTTTTCTACTTACAATACATTCATTGTCAGTAGGACCAATTCACTGTACATTTCAGTTTCTGTCTTTCTGGATAGAAATAGCTGTTCCATGTGGGGAGATGGTCCTTTGATGGGTGAAACTTCTACTGATTAAATGCACTCAGTGAAAAAAGATAGGGAATCCCTGTTACCTTGGTGGATTTCCAGTAAGAAGTTTCCAGTTGTAATTATGCTGATGGGCTAAGGTGACTTTGTTTGCTTTTTCCCTGTCTCTTAGATCTTTGTGACTTCTGGCATCTGGTATGAGTAGCAATGTGTTTTTCTATGACCAGAAGGGATAGCTGTCCTGAAACTTCTGTCCAAATGACCCTTTAACATAAAACTCTTTAAAAACAAGAAAGCTTACCAACTGGGAGAACATTTTTATAACAAAACTCTCTGGCAAAGGTCTAATTTCCCAAATATATAAGGAACTAAGTCAAATCTACAAAAAAATCAAGCCATTCCCCAATTGAGAACTGTCAAGGGACACAAATTGGCAGTTTTCAGATGAAGAAATCAAAACTATCAAAAAGCACATGAAAAAGTATTCTAAATCCCTCCTGATTAGAGAAATGCTAATCAAAACAACTCTAAGGTTGTTACACCTCACACCTAGCAGATTGGCCAATATGACAGCAAAGGAAAGCAATAAATGTTGGAGGGATCGTGGCAAAATTGGGACATTAATGCATTGCTAGTGGAGTTGTGAATTGGTCCAATCATTCTGGAAGGCAATTTGGAACTTTGCCCAAAGGGTGCTAAAAAACTGTCTGCCACCCAGCCATACCACTGCTGGGTTTGTACCCCAAAGAGATCATGAGGAAAAAGATTTGTACAAAAATATTCAAAGCTGCGCTGTTTTTGGTGGCAAAAAAAAAATTGGAAAATGAGGGGATGAGGATCCCCTTTGATTGGGGAATGGCTGAACAAATTGTGGTATCTAATGGTGATGGAATACTGTTGTGCTCAAAGGAAAAATGAACTGGAGAATTCCATGTGAACTGGAACAACCTCCAGGAATTGATGCAAAGTTAAAGGAGCAGAACTAGGAGAGCACTGTACACAGAGACGGATGCACTGTAGTACAGTTGAATATAATAGATTTTTCTACTAGTAGCAATGCAATGACCCAGGAAAATCCAGAGGAACTTTGGAGAAGAAACACTCTCGCATCTAGAGAAAGAACTGTGAAACCAGAAATGCAGAAGAAAAACATTATGATCGATCACGTAGTGCAACGGGGATGTGATTGGGGTTTTGATGTTAAAGAATCGCTCTATTGCAAATGTGAATAACATAAAAATAGGTTTTGAACAGTGATACATGTATAACCCAGTGGAATTGCTTGTCAGCTTTGAGAGAGGGGAGAACAAAACAGGGGGAGGGGGAATCATGAATCATGTAACCATGGAAAAATATTCTAAATAAAAATTAAAAAAAATAAGAAAGCTTTGGGGAGCAGGTAGGTAGCTCAGTGGATAGCAAGTCAGGCCTAGAGACAGGAGGACATAGGTTCAAATCTGACCTCATATACTTCCTAGTTGTGTGACCCTGGGCAAGTCACTTAACCCCCATTGCCTAGCCTGTACTACTCTTCTGCCTTAGAATCAATACATAATAGGGTTAAAAAAAAAAAAGAAAGCTTTCAAAAAGCAGGTACCCATCCTAGTAGTGCTGTCACACATTGGCATCTCCATATAATCATATCCCCTATGTGATCAGGCAATGAATTCACCTAATTTTCCCCAAGATAGAAATAAATAACTGAAATCTGTGTAATATTAATGAAATTAAACTACTGTCGTAAAGATTCCATTTTCCCACTTAAAATGAAGCTGATTAAAAACTTATTCTAGACAAACATGACCAAGCCATCTCACAAACCTTATCATATTTGGCATCAGCAAGGTTTGGCAGGCTCAACTCACATTATCCAAGCATCTGTGGGGCACAAAGCTCATACACGTTTTCCTTTAAAATAGATGCTATAGTAGTATATGTGTTGCCTGTTTTCAATTGGAAGAGCTCAGGATAAGTGGAGATAAACTGGAGCATGGCTCACCTACAAAAATATGCCCAGAGTCCCTTGATTGGTAAAGATGGCATTGTTACCTAAAAAAAAGACTTCTAAATGACTGTCGTCATAGCTCAGAAATGAAGACAGATCATGAAAACCCTGAAAATGTTATTGGGTTTTTTGTTTTGGTTTTTTTTTGGTAGAGCTATGGGTTAAGATTTCCATCACTGTCATGTGTTGTCTAGCAGATGGGCTATATAAAGTACAGGTGAGGGAGAAGCCCCTTGCTTCGAAAAGGTGGATGGAATGGACTCTCCCTGACTCCACCTATCTCCCCTAACTGGGCACCTGCTGAGGTGCTATTCTGGCTCTCCTCTTTCCCTATAGGAGTGGAGAAAGCCCAGAGCTACAGGTTCAAAGCCACAGTTGTCGGGGAGGTAAAAATGAGCTCAGCCCAGGGCAAAGGTCCAACTTCCACATGGCTATTCTCTGCAAAGATACAAAGCTTCAAAACACAAATTATTACTAAAAATCCATGAAGTTCTGAGCCCCCAGGCCATTCTTTTGATTTACCAGACCAAAAAGGAGATTTTCTAGCCAGCTGAATTTGGAATATTCAATGACTTAGTTTCTTTTCCTTCCCCACCCAACTTATCTCTGGAATAGAAAAACACCAAGACAAGATGCATTAAAATTCTTTTATCTAGAAAACCATCATTCAAAAATACAAATAATCAGCAAGAAAATTTTAAATAGAAAAACAGCAAATGAATCCGGTCACTCATTCCTAGTGGCAATAAAAAAAACAGAGAGTGAAGTCAATTGACTGATGCTCTAGCCATTTCTCCATGTAGGCAGGATTCAATCACTTCTTGCTAGGTTCTTTCTAAACTGAGTTGGGGAAAGGCTTTAAAGTCAGTCTCCTGGAAAGAATCCTCCATCTGTTGCTGCTGTTGCCACTCTCTCCAGAGATTTTTTAAATTGTCACTAGAGTGGAAAAGTCCTCTTGTTCTGATCCCATGGCAACATGATGTCTTCCCAAGCATGGAAGAAATACAATTTTAAGGATCTTTAGCAGTGGATAAGCATTTATTAGGTGCCTACAGTGTGCCGGGCATTATGACAAGCCCTAAGGAAACCAACAAAAACAACAGACAAATCCCTACTTTTGTGAAATTCATAAACAATTCTGTATAAGCCTCCTCTTAAGGCAGCCAATTCAAAACTTACCTCTTACAAGTATTTGTTTTTTTTTTTTAATCTTTACCTTCTGTCTAAGGCAGAAGAAGGGTAACAACTAGCTAATAGGAGTTAAATGACTTGCCCAGGGTAACACAGATAGGAAGTGTCCCAGACCAGATTTGAACCTAGGACTTCCTGTTTCTAGGCCTGACTTTCAATACACTGAGACATCTAGCTGTCCCCTTTTAATTATTTGTAAATGAAAACAAAAACAAAAACCAAAACTCCAGGTGCAAAGTAAATGCCCAACCCATGAACGGGAAGATTAAGTGAAGTGGTATGTTAACATAAGAGAACATTAAAATATTCTATCAAAATGAACCTGTGGCCTCCTTACTTTGGGAGTTCCTCCAGCCCTACAGATCATGGCCCACCCATGACTTCCTATTTTGTGCAAGTTTTCCATAGGAAGTCTGCCTAAGATACTAGAGGCCTTCCTTGATTTCTCCTGACCTGTGAAAAGTTATCCATGGATACTCTGGCTATCCATCTATCATTCCTCATTCTTGCCACATAACTCCTTTTCTCTTCCTATTATAATATTCTTCAATATAATTAAGGTAGACAAGTAGAGGAGCAGCTAGGTGGCTCAGTGAATAGTGCCAGGCCCAGAGATGGGAGGTCTTGAGTTCAAATTTGATCTCAGGCCCTTCTTAGATATGTGACTCTGGGTAAGTCACTTAACCCCCCATTGCCTAGCCCTTACCACTCTTCTGCCTTGGAACCTGTCCTTAGTATCTATTCTAAGAGAGAAGGTAAAGGTTAATTAAAAACAAACAAATAAATAAAAAGATTGACAAGTATAAAGAATACAAAGAAATTTTTATGAAATAATACAAAGCCAAAAAAAGGAAAATTAGTATAACACTGAGCACCCTGACTGACACCTGCCACCTGAATGCCAGGTATACTCTGTTTTACTCCTCCCGTTAACCCCTGAAGAAGAGTAGGGTGTTTCCAGGCTCTCTACAAATGGCTTCAGCCCTCATCAATGGTGTTTCCCCAAGTATTGGGGGGGAGGGTGTCCCCTGTATCCCAGTTCTAGCTTTTATATTGTAATACTTCAGAAGCCATAATCAAATCAAATAAAAAAAATGCATATTTACTCCCTCAACATATGGAAGGCATAATCCCTCCCCTTCCTTCCCCCCCTTCTTGGACCACTCCAATCTCTGGAAAAGCGAAAAGGATTAGGTTCACAATTTAGCTCAGTGCCTATAGAGGAAAGTTCCCATTCTATGTCCCAAACCTCCGAGCTTTAGTCCCAAGCACTCCGGTTGGTTCCTCAGGGCCCATGATGGCTACACCATCCCACCTGTAATCCAGGCTCCAAGATCACCATGGCTCAAATTCCTCAGTCCCATGACGTTCCCTTCTGGAACCTGAACAGAAACAAACCTTCCCAAGCCCGTTTCTCCGAACTGGGGTGAAAGAAGAGCACAGGAAGTCCCTCCCCTCTGGTGTGTTCAGTTCCGGTGTCCATGGTGTGACGGAAGTGTGACTGTCATTCTTTGGACACAATGAATGAGTGCCAGAAAAAAGAGGAACTGGCTCAGGATCATCACCTCTATGGACAATCAACATTCTCCAAAGGAGATCCCTCAAGGGAACTTCCCTATTAGGTCATGCCCACACAAGCTTGAGTTATATCAGAAGTAGACTGTCCATGTGATCAAATGAAAATGATAGAGACATACAGAGAGTAGCTGAAAACATGATGATATTTTTTGCCTTGAAATAGATAAATTTGAGTGTAAGTAGTTATTAAACAGGTTTGATTGCATGAATGTTCAGTTTAGGTTTCTATACTCACATTCTCAAATGGCCATAAGAACTTCTTTTTTCTGGGATGCAGATCATGGTCCATGTAGGTCTCTTTCTCATATCCATTTACAAGCTTGCCATTTTTTTTATCTCGACATCGTGAGTATATCAATGGAGCACAAAGACTGTGCATTGGCTATCCATCATTCTCAACAGATGACTGGTTAATCTTTTTAACTCCAACACTTGAAGAACAATCTGGAATTATACCCTAACGTTTATAAAACTATGTATACCTTTTTAATTTTTTTTATTTTTTTAATTTAAAAAATTTATTTAATTAATTTAGAATATTTTTCCATGGTTACATGAATCATATTTTTGCCCTCTTCCCCCTGTACCCTCCTCCCTCTCCCCACCGTATGGGACCCACAATTCCACTGGGTTTTACTTGTGTCATTGATCAAGACCTATTTCCATATAATTAATATTTGCTCTAGGGTGATCATTTAGAATCTATATCCATGATCATATCCCCATTGACCCATGTGATCAAGCAGTTGTTTTTCTTCTGTGTATACTTTTTGACCAAGCAATACTGCTATTAGGTTTAATTCCTAAGGTATTGAGGAAAAAAGGAAAAGAACCCATGTGTTCTAAAATATTTATAGCAGCTCTCTTCATGGTGGCAAAGAACTGGAAATTGAGGGGATGCCCATCAACTGGAGAAGGGCTAAACAAGTTGGGGCATATGATTGTGATGGAATCCTACTGCACTATAAGCAATGTTGAACATGTTAATTTTGGAAAAACACCAAGGACCTACATAAACTTGTGAAGAGTAAAATGAGCAGACTCAAGAGAGAATTATATACAGCAACAGAAATATTGTTTGAAAAATGACTTGTATATGCCTACCTCCAGAGAAAAAAAACTGATGAATAGAAAAAGTAAGACATAGTTATATATATATATATATTTTTTTTTTAAATCAAATGTTGCTTCTCTATTGGGGGCAGGGAGAAGAGAAAAGGACTTAACTGGTTATTTTAATGTAACAGACAAATTTAAGTTTAAAAAAAAAGAAAAGGAAAAGGAAGCCCAACTTATTAAATTAAAAAACACTTAAAAACAAAGATTCATATATTGTTATGGGAAAATAATAAAATTAAGACAAGAAAAGGAGATAAGGACCATCAATTCTTCTGCAACCTCCCTCTGATCCCCATTTTTATGGGCTCTCCTTTTGATCCTATTCCAATCTCAAAATGCAATATTTCTTTGCCTCAAGAGAGGAGCATAAAATTTCAAAATCCCAAAAGCCTTTGCAGGTCTAGGTCATTCCTATCCCCTCTAAAAGAAGGGCTAATTTGCTTGCATTTATATTCCCAAGTGCTTAAGACAGTTCTTGGCACATAGTAAGAATTTAATAAATTTTTAAAGAATTTAATAAATCATAAAGACTAACTTTTTTCTTTCCAAATAGCTTTCCTATCCCCCTTTTAGGGAGTTTTTACTTGAACCAGATTTATAGTGGGCAAACTGAGATATGTATGGTCTCCATTAGAAACCTCAAATTCTACACTATTAGGACCAGAGAAGAACTCAGAACCTAGAACTTTTATCACAGTCCTCTACTCCCAGGCAAACTAATAACCTCCTTTAAAAAAAGGAATTTGCTCACTTCCTTCTCTAGGCTATCTGGGTAAAGTCATTTTTATCAAGGTCTAGTTGCCTTGAAATTTACCCAGATTTCTGGATTGTAGCCTAGGTTAGATGAAATAAAAAAGCTAATTCCTGATACATGTATAATCCAGTGGAATGGCTCATCAACTCCTGGAGTGGGGAGGGAAAGAATATGAATCATGTAACCATGGAAAAATACTGTAAGTAAATAAATAATTTTTAAAGCTATTACTAAAACAAGCATGAATTAATGAATTCAATGGTTCTCTGACTTTGTGAATTCATTCCTGAGATCTTGGAGTTTTCTCTTTAAAATTTTATAATCATGGGATGTTTGAGCTTAGAGATTGTCTAGTTAACTCTCTCTCCTCCAACTCTTTTTTTTAAACAGGAAGAAAATGACCCTCAGAGAGAAGTGACTTGAGGCAACAAGGTGCCTCAATGGATAGAGTGCTGGGTCTGGAATCTGGAAGATATGAGTTCAAATATGACCTCAGACATTTATTAGCTATATGGCCCTGAACAAGTCAATCTCTATTTTCCTTAATCTACTAGAGACAGAAATGACAGACTCCTTTATTATGCTAGCCAAGAAAAATCCATGGGTAGTATTGGTATGCCACAGTCCAGAAGAGTCAGACACAACTAGATGACTAATAACAAATAACCAGCAAAGGAACCTGAGGGGAGAGTGAATATCATGGCAAAAGGAAGCTAGTCCAAGGCAATGGACATCCATTTATTAAATACTCTGCAATGTTTCAGGCATAATGTGTGAATTTCAAAACTACTCCACCCTATTCAGACCATTCTTTAGAAGATCGGATTTAGCTATTTCCTGATCAATAACAACAGAGATACTTGGAATAACAGAATCGGGTCTTGGAAACCACATTTTCCACCCTACTCAGTGTAACAAGATTAGGAAAGGCTGCAGCAAACTCAAGATTTAATTATTTGAGAATATGGCCTTCAACAGACATGTGCAAAAAAGGACAGACCTCTGAGCTGTCCTAGGTCAAGCTAGAGCCACCATTGGCACATGTGAGACGCAGGGGAAGTGAGGTAGAGAACAGCCTCTGGAGTTCTTGGGACTTCCTGTGAGGAGGGCTAGAGTCAGTTCGAGGTTGGAGCTGGAGGTTGGAGGAGCCCCACAGACTGCTTTCCTTCAGATTGGTCACGTGAGTGATAAGGACTGATCCCTTTCCCTGCCTTTGCTATCCAAGGCCGTAAAGTCTGCTTTGGCTCAGCCTGAGCCAGAGTGGGTCTGAGTTAAACTTCTTTCCTTGTCTCCCTTTTCCCTCTCTCTCTCTCTCTCTCTCTCTCTCTCTCTCTCTCTCTCTCTCTCTCTCTCATACTTTCTTCCTCCTGTTGTAATTAAAACACCATAAAAAATTTGGCAGCTGACTTGAGTGTTTCATTTAGGAATTTCATAAGTGAATTCCTTGGTGACCTTAAGTTAATCTATATCAGTCTTTTAAACTGTTTTCAATATCGCAAATGCTAAGCTCTGGGAATAAAGAAGAAGGTTCAAAATGGTCTCTGCCCTCAAAGAGTTTATATTACAGTGGAGGCAACCAAATGGAAACAACTAAGTGCATACTAAATATAGTCAGAGCCGTTGTTGAGTCCTTTTTCACTTATGTCAGATTCACCTCTGGAAGTCCCCTATAGCAAATGAAATCACAGGTCTAGTCCTTTTCCCTAGCATTATGGTTATTGTTCAGTCATTTGCAGTTAGGATCAACTCTCCATGACGTTATTTGGAGTTTTCTTGGCAAAAACACTTTAGTAGTTTGCCATTTCTTTCTCCAGATCATTTGACAGTTGAAGAAACTGAGGCCAACTGGGGGCAAGTGGCTCAACCAGAGTCACACAGTTAGAAAATATCTTAGGAGTCTTACTGCCTCCAGGTCTTGTACTTTATCTTGTACTTTATCTACTGCACTACCCAGTTGCCCCATAGATAGAGTAGATGGAAGATCATTGAAGAGAGGAAGGCGTTAGCAGCTGCGAGCTGGCTGGAGTGCTGAGATCAAAAAATAGAGCTACTGAAGTGGGAGGAATCTGAGCAGAGTCAAGAAAATTCGGGGGTGAATGTGAGGGTAGAAATAGCCAGGATGCAGGCATAGAAAGCAAAGGTATAATACTGTGTGTGAGGAACAAGTAGACCATTGTTAAGTAGATGTGGTATGTGTGGAGGAGAGGTAAGTGTACCTGGATTGGAAAGGTAGAAAGAAGCCAGGTTACAAAGCTCCAGCATCAAGCAGGAAGTAATAAGGAGCCCTTTGGAACTTTCTAAACAAGGCGTTGACTTGGTTTTATGCTTTAGAAAAATGTCCTTGGAGTGATCAAATGGAATAGGGAGAGGTAAGAAGCACCTTGGCAATAATCCAGGGAAGAAGTGATGAGTTCCTGAATTAAAGTTGTGACTGTTGGGGAAGCTACCTAATGCTTAGAGGACTAGGTCTGGAGTCAGGAGGACCTGGGTTCAAATCTGACCTCAGATATCTCCTAGATGTATGACCCTATTCAAGTCATTTAATTCCCAGTGCCTGGCCCTTATTGCTCTTCTGCCTTAGAATCAATACCTAATATCTAAAACAGAAGGTAAAAGTATTTTAACAAAAAAAAAATAAAGTTATGACTATTGTGAGTGAAGAGGAGCCATGTTATAGTGATAACATGTGATTCATGTGATGATTACTTGGTCTATGAATAATCCACAGTTGCGTGTCTCATTGCAGGCTAGTTTTTCCTATACAAACCAGCATATTTCTGGCCTGCGTCATTCTTCCTCTAGTTGCTGTGTCCTTAAGTGCATGCCTTTATTTTAATATCAGCCTAAACAAATCTCATTTTATTTAGGGACTAAGGAGAAGTATTCAATCAATTTCAAAGCTAAAAAGCAAATGATTTGGAGATAATTCATTCTTTGACAATTACTTTCTTCCTAGTGGCACTTCAAATTAGAACAATAGCCATAGGTTATCAGGGCTAAAGAACAGCGTGAAGTATAGCTTTTTGACTTCTCACATTCCCTGCCTAGGCCTTTTCCTAAAGAAATCAAAAGAAATGTCTTTACCAGAGTAATCTAAATAGAAGAATGAATTTTTTTAAGTTGATGCTTTTAAACAATATTACTCATTTAAAAATATTTTTAATAATTTAAATAACACTGGGTATTAGATCTAAGGCAGAAGAGCAGTAAAGACTAAGCAATGGGGGTTAAGGGACTTACCCAGGGTCACACAGCTAGGAAGTATCTGAGGCCAGATTTGAACCTAGAACCTTCCATCTCTAGGCTTGACTCTTAATCCACTGAGCTATCCAGCTGTTCCCTGAAATCTTTTGTATGTATTAGAGATCTGTGACTGAACACAGTAATCTACCCTTGTTTACAAGTTTAGTCTAGAGCAGAGATCCCAGATTTCACATTCAATATGAAGTTTTCCCTGTGGGTTGTATAGTTAGAATTTTGAATCTTGAGACTTCATCCCTCCAGAAGTCCTTCAATGTTTCCCAGAATTCCTCTCCTCTCTCCACCATGTTGCTAGGCGATGAAGTCCAAGGGTTCAAGAATCTAACTATACAGGGTAGACATAAGAAAACAAAAATGTGTAATGGCGGAACCTCAATAATGGAAGTCTGAATCATGTACAAACAGACCCTACCAGCTTCAGTGTGAAGGATGCTGGGTAATGGTTGCCTGTGATGCTGTGTGAGGAAAGTGCTTTGGAGCTAGAAATATGGATCTAAAGTTGAGATTGTGTGCCTGGTTCCAGTTGGCAAACTACATGGCGATTGGAAGAAACTTTTTTTGATTGACGACATGAAGGTCCATGAGCTTCAGCGAAGATCTCTTTGCTTCATTCATTCACATCTGGGAATTTCTCCGTCACTCTCTCATGGAAACCTTGGTCAGATGAATGATTCATAGGAATCTGGGAGTTGGAATCCAAGCTGCCTCAAGGAGTAGCCTTCAGGATTCCATCCCAATGGAAGCATGCATCTAGTAGTCATGCTGCATCAGAACATGAATTTGGTGGGACCAAGGCTACATAGTAATTGAACTGAATTTTGGAGCTTATTCCCTGCTAAACCGAGGTAGGGAAAGCATGCCCCAGAAGTCTTGGTGAAAATGCTTTACATTTGTTCTTTTTTTTTTTAATAAACCTTGCCTTCTAACCTAGAATTGGTTTTAAGTGTTGGTTCTAAAGCAGCAGAGTTGTAAAAGTTAAAGCAATTGGGATTGTGACTTACCCAGGGACACATATCTAGGAAGTGTCTGAGGTCAGATTTGAACCCAGGACCTCCTGTCTCTAGGTTTGATTCTCAACCCACTGAGTCACCTTCCTGCCCCTAATATTTGTTCTTATTATGTATTTTGTAAAAATTATTCCTTTGTAAAAGCTAGCCAATGGAAGTGGTTAAATGGAACTGGGATATTAGTCACCTGCCCTTAACCAATAAGAACATAGCCAGTGGGGTCTCAAGCCAAATCCAATGACGAAAAGACATCCTCAATCACCTGAGGTAACCTCATCAAATCAACAAGTATGTATTATATACCCAGCACTGTACTAAACTCTGGGTACAAAGCAAAAGGCAAAAATAGCCCTAAAGGAGCTTCCAATCTGATGGGGGAGTTAACATGGAAACAACTATGTATAAATAATCCTCAACTTTCATGGCTGTAATATTTCTACAAAACAATGCTTGAAAGTTAAAAAATCAAATGTTCTTATTATGCCTTTGATACACTGAATCTATGGGAAATAGCGGGTTAGGTTCTCACAACTACCAAAAAATAAACTTTCACTATAGAGATTCCCAAAAATACACTTTTCTATGTATAATTCTTAGGAAAATATTAATTCTCTTAATATGTACTTTTCCTAGCATAGTAACCATAAATAATCCATAAAATGCAGGGGAGAAGAGAAGCAGTGCATGATGGGGTGGGGAGGGGCAGAGCCTATGATTTCAGAAGAACCCTGAGATAAAAAAAAGGGAAAAGAATAATCTGCCATCTCTAATCTCCCTTTTGTTCCCGTGAATGGACTGTGCCCAGATGAAAAGCACACACCTTGGGTTGAATCTCCAGTCACCTGTCTTTGCTCCAAACTCCTTCCCATAGAGTAGCATGGGTGGGCAACACTGTCCCTCACTGTGCTGGCCAGGACAACTGGCAAGGGCAGCAGGGGAGACAGAACATGGACTGCTTGAGTGCTGGCAACAGGCCAGAGGTGACCTCCATTCTTGTACCCATAAACAGAGCTGCTTTTCCATTTCTATCAGCTCCCTTATTGGACACTGAAGGGCCCTTTCTGGAATGGATTCACAAACACCTTCATGAATACTTTCTTCCTTTTTGCAGATTGCTTCATTGCACTTCTCATTTTTTTGCTCTATTATACATTGCCACATATATTCATGATGGCTAACACGAAATAAAAATGAGGTTTCAACAAAAAGTGATACAGGAAAGTTAAACGTGTGACTATTGAAGATTGACCATAGATACAGTATAAATTCTTCAAGTGGGGACAAATTACGGTGCAGAGTTATGAAAGGAAATCGACAATTTTATGCCATGTACTTTTATTGAGGTATTTCCACTAACTTAATAAAAAGGGGGTCTATGAATGTGTAAAAAAAATGGAAACAATCTCAGATGGAAGGCACAACTTTAAGGGAAATCAGGAAAAGATTCTTAGAGGTGGAATTTTAGCTAAGACTTGAAGGAAGGAAAATGGGGAAGCCAGGAGGTAGAAATGAGGAAGTATGGGGGATAGTCAGTGAAAAAGATGGAGTGCCTAATGCAATGAAGAACAACAAGGAGTCCAGTGTTATTGGATCATGGACCACGGGAATGGGAGTAAAGTATAAGAAGGCTGGAAAGGTAGAAAGAACCAGGTTAGGAAGAGCTTTAAAAGACAAACAGGAATTTTTATTTGATCCTAGAGGTAATAGGGATTCACTGGAGAGATATAATGATCCCTAGGAATGAGGGACCAGAATATCCTCTTTAGGTACATTTAATAATATTTTAAGATATTAAATAATTATACCCCAGATGTACTCTAAGCCAGACCCACATCTCATTCTTGTCTGTTCTGGTTTGACTTTTCATGGTTCAAGAAGACTTGAAAGGAAAAATACGATGTCTCTCTAGACCTTTAAAAATAAATCTGCCTTATAATTTAACCACATGAAAAATCATTTTATAAGAAATCAATCACAAGAATTTTTTCCAACATTTCTGAAAAGGTCCAAAAACGGTTTTAGCGAACAATGAAGATCATTCTGCCCAGATCCAGCAAGGACAGAGATGTGAGTTTGTAGCACACTTTAGAAGAGACTTTAGGGCAGCACTTGCCAATAGTGTTAACCCAACTTCCTTTTATGACATTTTCTTGTCTGGTCAGAACAATGGGGCCTTTGTGATGAGAAACCCTGAGAGGGGATTGAAAAATAGTCTCAATTTAAATTAAGAAAAGAGTAAATTATTTTTTTAGTTCTTGGAAATAAGACCTGGGGACAACCAGGAGCAAAGAAACTAGTCCTCCTTTGGAAGATGACTGTCCCTTTACCAACAAGCATTTATTAAGCATCTACTGTATGCCAGGCCTGGTGCTGAATACAGAAACAAACGTGAAACAATGTTTCCTCAAGGAACTTACATTTTAATGGAAAAGATGTAACATTGACATGTATAAAAATAAATAAAGTACATCCTAAAAAGATATAAAGTTCCTTTGGAGGAAGATTAGAAAAAGTTTTATGTCAAAGGTGGTGGTTGTTTTCAGGCTTCAAGGAAACCAGGCATACCTATATGAGGAAAATTATCTCTACCCTATTGGATGTCAAAGACGTAACATCATATCTAGTGGCATCCCTTGGTGTCCCCTGGCATTAGCTTGAATGTCAGTGTGCTGCTAAGGAGGGAGGAGCTGGTGGGATTTTATAGGGAATCAGCAGGAAAGCCAGGAATTAAGATAGGGGACAACAAGGCAAGGAGGATGGTTCCTGGGCACTGGGAGCAAACCTGTCAGAGAGTGGGCAGAAAGAAAGTTAGATAAACCCAAGCAGGAGCTGATTGAGCTCTCTCTACTTCCTTGCTTGATCAAACTGACTGCCTGCATTACTGTAAAACAATTTTTAAATATATATTTATTTTAATATTATACTAATATATTATTATCAATATTATGGTGATTGTACAATTATATGTATATAATAATATATTCATTAATTATAATAATCACTTAAATAATTAATATATATTATTCATCAATATATTAATAAATATGTTAAACATATTTATTACATATATAAATATATATTCCTAAGCCAGGTAAATCTCCAGAGACTCTATATTACTTTTTCCTTAAGAGAAATCTATCTATCTCCTCCCTCTCTCATCTCTCACCTTCTCAATTTTATTAGTAAATCACTAAAACTCTATCCATTTTTATGGTAACATACCAAGAGATAGAAGAGAAGAAGAAGGGCACTGACAAGACATGTCTGCTTTGCTTAAGTAAACATGCTCCCTGCAATGGTATATGAGTTGAATCATAACTTAAAATACCCAGGAACATTAGCTATTTAAAGGAGATCTTTGTTGCTCATTTTTTGGTAAAGTAACTTATTGTAAAGGGAATGACTGATGATCCCACCTCCTCAAATTTTCGTGTGTGTAAATTCATAGAATTTATTTGCTGAATAATTATTTAATATTTATTAAGTAACAAGACAACTAGGTGGCACAGTGGATGGACTACCAGGCCTGGAGTCAGGAAGATTCATCTTCCTGAATTCAAATCCCACCTTAGATACTAGTTATGTGACCCTGAGCACTTAACACTTAACACTTAAACACTTAACCTGTTTGCTTCAGTTTCCTCATCTGTAAAATGAGCTGGAGAAGGAAATGGCAAACCATTCCAGTATCTTTGCCAAGGAAACTCCAAATGGAATCACAAAGAGTTCAGTATAGCTGAAAAAAAAAAGACTGAACAACTAAAATTTATTAAGCACCTACTCTGTGCAAAGTATAGTTTTAGACCTGAGGACAGAAACTGTCTTTGGATCCCAAGGACCTGGTGCATAGTAGGAGTTCAAGAAATGCTTATTGATCAGTTCACAGCAAGGAAACTAGCACTCCACTACAAGTCTTGAAAAACCTTTATGGAAAGCTCTCTGAATTCCCGAGGATAAGGATGGATGGCAGTACATGAAAAATCATTAAAATATGAGAAATTACTTCCTGCCAAAAGGTATTCTTTCCCTTTCCTTTGAAAAATGTGTTAGAAGTTCCCTGAAATGCCTGTGTTGCTCAACCTTTCCTAAGAATTAAAACATTAGAAAAAACTTTTCTGAAACCACTTATCTACAGTTCTAATCTAGAAAGGTATTTCCACCCTTACAGGACAGTTTTAGCCAATTAATTTGATTTTTGCCTTTCAAGGTTTTATAAAACATTCTACATTTTTGTCAGTATTGTCATATCAGTATCAAGTTGTCGCTCCATTATGAGGAAATATTAATGGAATTTTTGGAGGTTTTTTCCCCCTTTCAAAGTCCTTGATAAAATTGTCAAGTCTTTGGAAGTCTTGCTCAATCTGTTTTGTCATTTTTTTTCTGAGAAAACAACTTTTATCAGCTGGACACAGTAATAGTGTGAAAAGCAAAATGAGTAACTATATATAGCTGTTGCTAAAATTTCACAAAGGTGTCAAGATGACTGTGTTCGGCTGGGCACTGAGTGTTTTGAATTAAATTTGAGATATAGCCTAAGGGAAAAGACTTGCTGCCTGTAGGACAGGTGTTACAAGTCTCTCCCTCCCCAGGGTTCTTAGATACCTTTAAGGAGATTGGGAGATGTCTAGGTTCTCTGCCAATGGTTCCAGTTCCCACTGAACACTGAGATATTCCCTTAAATGTAAAGAGTGATTACCCTGCACCCTAGTTCATTTAACCACTTAACAGATTAGTTTTTACAAAGGAATACTCACTTCAAAAAGTATAATCAGAAATAGCTCAATATTTTCCAACATGTGGGACCCCAATATCCACCCATCCCACTTCCCAACATCACATCAGTCTCTGGGGAAGGGAAAGGAATTCAGTTCCTGGTTGTCTCAGTTCATTTAAAGCACACAGTCCCAGTTCCAAGTCCAAAGCCCACCTTAGACCCAAGTCTTGGGCACCCTGGCTTCTCTGGACTTTTCTAACAGGCTGGTTGACTGCACTGTTCCATGTGGAGTCCTGGCTCCAAAATCATAATAACTTGAACTCCAGGACTGGCCAGTGAGAATCACCACCAGCACTAAAACTGATGACAACATAGAACAGAAATAAATATTGCTAGCCCATTTCTGGAAGTAGAAGAAGGAAATGGGGAACAAGTAAGGAAATTCTTCCCCTTTCACTGCTTCAGTTCATGGCACAAAAACTCTGGGTGAACTCTGATCTTCACCCTCTAGAAACAGCAAATAAAGGTGGCAAGAAAAGAGAGGAACTAGCTTGGTCTCACACAGGCAGTCAATAAAAGAAGGCTATCCCTACCCATGTTATAGGGCAGTGAAGGTGAATCTTTTAGAGATGGAATGCCAAGCCCCACCCCCACTCCACCACTCAGACTGAGTGCTGTGTACACCACCACCTGCCCCCTACCAGGACTTCCTCCTTACCTCAGACAGGGGAGGGAGGAAGCTCTCCAATTGGACTGTTGGGCAGAGGGGTGGGTGAAATGAGGAATGTCTTTAGGTTCATGGAGAGGGGGAAGATAGCAGCTCTGCTCCAAGTTCCTCTGGCTTTCTAGTAATGAAGTTTGGTGGGTGACTGCAGGTGTGCCTACAGAGAGTGCTGTGTTCTTTTTGTTCTTTTTGGCATGCATGCCATAGTTTTGCCATCAATGTTATAGAGGAATCAGAAGCCTCTACCTTAAGCAATCTAGAAATTATTCAGTCAAGACTCATTCATCCCCAAAACCAGGGAATGTATCAAGAAGCTATTAAATCTTTGCCTATGTGATTTAAATATGTTTCCATCCAACAGAGTACAAAAAATGTGATTGTTAATGTTGATGGAGCATTTATTAAATGCTTACTATGTACTATTGGGGGATTTCTCAGTCTGAAGAGATTTAGCCTCCTACGAGTATTTCACCCACTAGTGATCCACAAAATTGGAGATTAAATAAAGTGAGTAATCAAACTAAAAAGAAGAGGGGTGTGTGTGTGTGTGTGTGTGTGTGTGTGTGTGTGTGTGCACACGTGTCTGTACTTGCTAGCTCCTACCAGCTTTAGAACATAAATCTTAGCTTATATTGGATTCCTATATCATGGCTCTTAATTTATTTAGTTTTATCAGACCCACTTAGAGTACTGTAATATTTATTGGGAAAGGAAATAGGATTGGAAAAATGGCGGATAATGGGAGGTTTGTATGGGGGTAAGGAGGAGTTAAGGGGAGAGGGAACACTGCTTGGTGAAGCAAAGGAGGGAAATGCCCCCTGCTGAGAGGAAGCAGCAGGGGTCCTATAAGGCCTGTTTGTCCTAGAATGACTGAACTGAAGTTCAGCTCCCTCTATGACCAGTAAAGATAGTCCACTTATCTGACTGCGAATTCAAATAATATAAAATTTAATAACCCATTAGGATTGGTTTCTCAGCTTCAGACCTGAGGCCAGGCCCCAGAGGCTGGCAGAGGGTTCTCCCACTCCTGTCTACCCTATATCAATCCAGTTTTGTCCCTTTAGAATCTTAGCAGTAGACAGAAAGCAAACAAGAACAGGTCTAACCTTCAGAAGAGATTGGACTTGAATCTTCAGGCTGAACCAAGAAAGAGGCACACCATACCAGACTGGGCTGATAAGCTCCTTCCTCCTCCAACACCCGGAAGCAAGCCCCACCCGGCAGGAAGAAAGCACTAGTCACAAGACCCAACTGCCACACCTGGCAGGAAGGAAGTGCTAGTCACAAGACCCAACTGCCACTCCCAGTAGGCCCCTTCCCCCACAAACTGTCAGTCTAATTTCCTTTCCACAGTACATTGTCAACCAGCAGCATTCCATAACATTTGAATGAACCATTGGAATCCATTCCATCCCTTAAAGGAAGGTGGTCAGGAAAGTACTCAGTTCTGTGTTGAGCACCTAGGTGGCACAGTGGATAAGCACCAAGCCTAGAGTCAGGAAAATCTGGGTTCACATCTAGCCTCAAACACATTCTAGCTGTGTGGTCCTGGGCAAATCACTTAACCTTGTTTGCCTCAGTTTCCTCATTTATAAAATGAGTTGGAGGGAAATGGCAAACTATTCTGGTATTTTTGCCAAGAAAACCTCAGATGGGGTGACGAAGGGTTGAACATGATCGAACACTACCAATATTGAAGGGTCTGGTGCAGATGGTTTTTAGAATAAGAAGGATAGAGGTTTTGTGTAGTCAATCTACATAATAGTTCAGTCAAACACAAATTCCCTTAAAGATTTTTTCCTTAGCAGTACCAACACTCTAACAAATTATGGGATACAAATAACAGTCAATTGAGACAGTCTTCACCTCAAGAAGCTTCCATCCAAATAGGAATGACCATACTTAGCAGGGATCTAGGAAGAGATGAGGGGAGGGTATGGGGCAGGGTGACTGGTGAAGAGGAGGAAGAAGATAGCTTGGGTGAGGTAAATGACCTAAGTATTTATTCATTAGTTAAATATTTTGGAGCTTTCCTATTTGCAAGATGTTATGTAAGTTAAGAAATATAAAGAAGTATGAAATATAGTCCCTGCCCTCATGGAATTTATAGTCAACTATAGGATATGATACATTGAATAAATATAACTATAGTACAAAAATAATCAATATTTCTTAGAGGAGTAAACATAAAGCTTTAGAAGGAGAAAGGGGCATTACTAACTTTGTTATGTCAAGAATCAGAGCGGATTTTCTAGAGGTAACATTCAAATTGGCCCTTTAAAGCTGGGGAAATGTAGGATGAACACAAGAAATAGTAAACAGTTCAGTTTATCTAGAATATAGGTTACTTAGAAAAGAGCAGCAGTATGTAATAGATGATGTTGGAGGGTATATTTGATGAATAAATGATAACTAATAGATCAGGTAGTCATCTTCCTTTGCCTACCTTCCTCCCTTTTATACCTCCCTTCCTCCCTCTTCCAATCTCCCTTCCTCCCCTCTTCTTCCCTTCAGTTTCCCCTTCCCCCCTCTTCTTCAGCCTCCTTCTAAGTCACTCAGGGTGAGCTATGATGTTTCAGAGGAAATACTCTTTTCTCTTCTTTATCTCAAGTAAAGGTTTATTGGGGAAAACAGGAAAGATAGAGGATAAGGCAAGAGGGTGGAGGTTTCCCTATTATCTACAGTGAGTCTTAGGTTGGAAGATACTGAGAGAAATGGCAATTCAACCTCTACCATGAAACAAAGCAAGTCAGAGAGAGATATATGGACTATTGTCCTTTTCCTTCTTCTGCCTTCAAATCAGCCAGGCCACCTCCAACTTGATTATCCCAAGTCCCAGAGATAAACCCAGCTTCTTCCTTCAAAGTCACCACCATCAGCCCAAAGCCAGAAAAACGGTCAAGCAGTTGACTCTTGCCTTCAACTGTTTCTGGGTCATATTCCAAATGGAATTTTCCTTTGATTAACAGCTGATCAATTTCCAGCTTCTTGTCTTGCTTCTTGTCCTTTTGCATGCCTTATAATTTCTCTCCTCCACATGTATGAAATAGGATCATCCTGGAAAAGCAGAATGGTGTCACAGCATTATGATTGTTAAAGCCAGGAAGAGTATTTTAAATTTTATCCAATAGGCGTTAGAGATAAATGGAAATCTTTGGAGATCAGCTATTTGGCCATATTTATGTATAAATAAGATTAGTCTGGCATGAAAGATGGAAGGAGGTAAGTACTTTTAAGAAGGCATGGGGGCAGCTGGGTAGCTCAGTGGATTGAGAGCCAGGCCTAGAGATGGGAGGTCCTAGGTTCAAATCTGGCCTCAGACACTTTCCAGCTGTGTGACCCTGGGCAAGTCACTTGACCCCCATTGCCTAGCCTTTACTGCTCTTCTATCTTGGAGCCAATACAAAGTATTGACTCCAAGATGGAAGGTAAGGGTTTAAAAAAAAAAAAAGAAGGCACATTAAGAAGTTATCGCCCAACCATTCTGGAGAGAAATTTGGAAATGCCCAAAGGAGGATCAAACTTTATGTACTCTTTGAGCCAACAATACCACTAGTAGGTCTGTATCCCAATGAGATAAAAAACAAAAAGGAAAAGTACCTATTTGTAGAAAAATATTTATAGTAACTCTTTTATAATAACAAAGAATTAGAGTTAGAAGGAATGTCCACCAGTTGGTGAATGGCTGAACAAGTTGTAATATATGATTGTGATAGAATACTATCGTGCTATGATAAGTGTGCTATGATAAGGTAAGTCGGTTGTTTTCAGAAAAACCTGGACTCATACAAACTGATACAAAGTGAAGTGAGGAGAACCAAGAGAACACGTACACAGTAACAGCAATATTGTTTGATGATCATCTGTGAATGGCTTAGCTATTGTTAGCAATACAAAAATCCAAGACAATTCTTAAATACTCATGATGAAAAAATGATATCAATCTCCAGAGGAAGAGCTGATGGAATCTGAATGCAAATCAAAGCATTCTGATTTTTCCTTTTCTTTAATTTTTTCATTTTTTGTCTGTTTTCTTTCACAACACAAGTAATATGAAAATGTTTTGCATGACTAAACATGTATAACCATATCAAATTTATTGCCTCCTCCAAGACAAGGAAGGGAAGGAAAGGAGAGATTTGGAACTCAAAATTAGAAAAAAAAAACAAATGTTTAAATTGTTTGTACATGTAATTGGAAAAAAACTTATTTAAAAAAGAAGCTATTGCAATAATATATGAGGGAAGTACTGACATCTTTCATTAATTAGTAGCATTTATATAGTACCTTAAGGATTACAAAGTCCTTTATATAACAACCCATTCAAACTTCACAACTAAGATCAGGTACTTTAGATATTATTTCTATTTTGCAAATGAGTAAAAGGAGCTTCAGACAAGTTAAGAGTGTTGTCCAGGGTCACACAATATCAGAAATGGGATCTGAAGATTCAGATCTTCAAATACCAGTATCCAGAGTCTTCTTGACTACAAGATCAATATTCTCTCTGTTGGCTTTCTCTCTATGTGGTCTGATATTAAAATGTCCTTACAGTGACTGTCCTTTCTTGAAAATTCAGGATTTCAGAAGCAGGATAGCAGCGTATCATGGAAGTCAGTGAAAGAGTGTTTCATGAAGGAGGAAGTACTTGATGTGAGAGAGAGGATGTATGTAAACCATAAATGGTTATGAAATTTCATGATGAATAAGTCATTGGCGACTTTTGAGAAAGTAGTTGCATGGTAGGGGCAGAGGCTCTATCACAAGGAGTTAAAGAGTGAATGGATTATGAAGTAAAGTCAGTGAATATAGCTGTCTTTAGTAGAAATGTGGTGACCTCCAGAAATAGAACTGATAGACTCAAAGTACAGATGAAAGCATATTTTCTTCTAAAACAAAGAAAGATATCAAGTTTAGAGGACTTTGGAATGGACTTAAAAGATGTGTCCAGTGATGGATTAAAGAAGCCATAAGCACATTAAGATGTTAAAGATTATAAGAAATTCCAGAATCCAGACAAATAGAAAGCTGAAAGCTCATTAAAATGAACTGGAGATTAATGGATATAAAACTTATGAAGACTGTGCCAGAGTTATCTTCTGTCAGTGGCACTTGTTTTAGTAGTGAATCATAATGGCTTTATCACATAATATAGATAAATTGTTGGGTCTTTAAAGGGATGTAGTTACATGATTTAATCCTAGATGATGGTATTCTTTTTTTTTTTTAATCAATATTTAAGACCCAAGAAAGACATATAAATTCATGGGCATGTTTACAGTATACTTTTTTCCCAAAACCAAAAACCAAGAAGAAGATTGTAAAAGTAAAATATATCAGCTATCAAAAAGTAAGAAAGAGGGAAATGTGGTAGTGAGGAGAGAAAAAACAATAATTTGAGTGAGTAGGAAGGTTTAAGGAAAGTATATTTTTAGATAGAATATATTTGTAAGCAGAAAAGACAGCAAACATAGGGAAATGTAGGACAGAATTTAACATTTAAGTAAAGGAGTTGTCCTTTTAGAAAGTTGAAAAGGTGAGGGGAACATGACAGATGGTTTTGCTCTTCTAAACCAAGTAGAAAGTGATATATCATATGCACTGAGGAGGGGAGAAATAGTTCAAAATACCTACTAAAGGGTGATTTACAACTAACTTAGTCAGTTATACATAATAGAGACAGATACACTGACCTGAAGGAAAAGAAAAATGAATGACCTACATTCTTCACTTAGTTTTGTTCTTGCTTATGGTCATTGGTACAGCAATCCAGACAGAATTTTTCGATTTAAGAAGAATAGCTAGCATATATAATAACAATATAATACACATAGCATTTTAAGGTTTAAAAATGTCTTTAATATATTCTCATTTTATCTTCACAATAACCCTATGGTGTGGATTCTTATAGATGAGCAAACGATCATCATTTACTGTGACAGAGGCTGGCACTAAAGGAAGAGTTTTCTCATCATTGGGGGAGGGGCCCCAGGAGGCTGGAATCTTGAGGAGCCAGAAGGTTCCTTTCTAAAGAGCAGTTGGTCTCTCAGTTTTGAGAAGCTGAAGAGAGAAAGCTGGTTAAGACTTTCTCCTGAGGGTTTCCCACCTTTTTCCTGCTTGTGACTGGAAATCCTTCCCCCCAACATTTCCCAATTGAAAGGACTACTGAAGAGAAACCTGAGAAAGACATTTTTGAATCTCTGTCAGACTTTACCTCAACTCTTGTTGCCCTGGGTCTGAACTGTGTCCAAGGGGCCAAACCCGGGGTCAGTCAACCTGACTATCTCTCAGGGCTCAGGCTGCCAAAGTCTAAGTTCCCCCAAAACTTGAGGGGGGAAAAGGGTTAGTTAGAGAAGGATCCCCCCCTTTTCTCCATTTTCCTTTCCCATTCTTTTCTTTGCCAGCCATTCCTTTGTATTACCCTAATTGAATTAATTGACAATAAAGTGCTTGTCCTTTCCCAGATTTGAATCAAGTGTGAGTGAACAGCTTCAAGGGGAGAGACATTTTCCTAAGAAGAAACATTTTTGTCTCTAGTAGCGGAGGAGTAGGAGAGGGATAAGAGCAAATCTGGGAGAGCAGCCATAGTTGAAGAGGGAAGGCTGAAGGGGGAAAATCTCCAAACCCCTTCTCCTCTCTCTGAGCCAATCTTAAACATCAGCTGTCTCTCCTAGATCCTGTTTCTTTTACCACCTACAAACCTTCTCAATTACATCAAATGTGAGGGGGTCACACTTCTGGTTAAGGGTGTAGGCTGTATTTGAACTTGGGTTTTTCCTGACTCTAAGTCTAGTAATCTATCCACTGTATGACTCAGCTATTTATGAAGCCTGATTTCTTAACAGCTCTTGTGAGGCTTGTTGGTAGAACTCTATGTAACACATTTGGGAACAGAGGTTCCCTATAAGAGGTTAATCAGGAGTTATAAGGAATATCTAACCTTATGTCAGATAGTTGTCTGGGATAATGAACAGAAGTTTGACTCCAGGTAGAAGTGTTCAAAAGAAAAGATATAACCATAGTCTGGAAGTTCACTAATTGACTTTTGTTTCTTTGTTCAAATGGGTATGGAGTCTCATAGCTTCAGTTTTTAGAATTGCTAGCCCAGCCTTATCAGGAAGAATATTTCTAGCCACTATATTTGAGCAATCTGGAGCCAAGATGGCCAGCAGGTGAACCTGAAGAAATGAAATCAGAAAGTGCAGCAGAGATGGACACAAGATGCTTAATTGGGAGCAGTTGAGATAGGATTCTCAAGAGGGAACAATTGATGCAGGATTCTCAGTAGAGAGTAGACCCTACCAGAGATCATTCTCTGGTGCAGGACAGGCTTAACAAAGAGTGTTTTAAAATCACGAGAAGAAATCAGCAGCTCCACATCATCTGAACCATAAACTGTCTGTCTGTAAGTTTACTGTCAATACAAATCCTCTATGCCTGTCCATTCTTTCCACTAATGAAGTGTACTAGGAGAGAAGGCACTTTAGAGTTGATGGGTTGCTTTCTTCTGTGTCATTAATTACTTTTGCTTTGAGCTAATTACAGCCTTTGACTTATAAGTAAAAATAAATACTTCCATGAGAGGCTCCTGAACTATTGTTTTGAGTGGATGTGGGCCCACAGAATATCTAAACCTGGAGTTGCTTTTGTAGGGAGCCCATGTAAGGGACATCTGACAAGATGAATAAAAAGATTTCCAAGCATCATTGAGGGTCCAGCTGAGATTAAATAGCATGCATTTGTAATGGATCCAACTGATGTGTTTTTGATCCCATTTTTCCAGTAATGATCTATAGCCAAGAAGAAAGAGCAGAGAAAGTAAACAAAGGAGTTTACCTCCCCATCTCTAGGGTTGATATTTAGTGAGATAGAAAGACAAGAGGGCAAAGGATTTCAAAATATAAAGCAAAAACTTGGTTGAAAGGGCTGTAGGGAGCAAAGCTTGCTGCCAAAAGGAGACTGAGAATGCAGGAGAGGAGCAGAGGAAATTGTATCGCTTCCCTATCTCAGAGATCACTAGGGACCTGAAGCTAGCAAGTATTCCTTCATCCTTCACTCCTCCACTTCAAAACTGAATCATCCTGAAACTCTCCCAGATATAATTAGAATTGTCAACTATTTTGTGTCTGTCTCTCTGTCTGTTTCTCTGCTTCTGCGAACTGTGTTTGCAAACAGGGTCTGCTGACCATGCTCCCTCGTGCTGAGAGAGCTATTTGCCTTGTCTCAGTTTTCTTAAGATGAGTGTGATGATTTAACCATTCCCTGAGGAGGGTAAGAGGAGACCTCTTCACATCAGCTTCTTGGACCAATCCTTGCATCTTAGCAATGAGGAACATGAATCTTACTCCTCTCTGACATTGTTTGATAGCACAGGGGGCTCAGGGAGCCCTCACTGGTATCAGACTCTGGTTCAAAGGAAAGATGAGTAGGTGGGAAGTAGGATGAATCTTCCAGGCAGAAGAAACATTAGAGATGAAGGGTGAGAAAGTGCTAAGCATGTTAGGAATATGATAAGTAGTTCACTTTGGTTGAAGTGTGACTGGTGAGAAAACTGACCCAGAGGGGGTTTGAATTGCCTATGATTGTATGGGCAGATCAATTATTGACAAAGTCAGATTTGAACCTAGGAATCCTGGTTCCCTAAGCTCAAGATCACTCTTTCTGGTAGATGAAAGAAATGGAGATCTTTAATTTCACATATAAGGAAATAGAGTCACAGACAACAAATTCACCTGGGCAGTGGCAGGGTGGTATCTCTGTCTGACCAGACAAGCAGAGAAGATTGAAGAGAAGACAGAACTGTCAGCAGTTATTTCCAAAAATGTATTTTCTTCCTAGGAAGAAGGAAAAAAGAAAGAAAGAAAAATGGGAGAAGGTATAACAAAGGGAAGTAGTGTTCTCAAATGATAGCTGGATCAATTTTTATTCCACTGTTTCTCTTTCCTACCAATTTTCTTGGTCTGCCATTTGCTGAAATATATACACTATATAAGTCTATTTACTTTCCTAATGTAAACATTCCAGTCCTGCCTGGACGACAAGCTGTCTGCCAAGGAACCACTCACTGGAAGCTCAACTGAGAAATGGAACCAGTTCAGAGAAGCAGTGAAGGAAACATCAAAGGCAGTCCTAGGCCCCAAACAACGCAACCACCAGGACTGTTTCGATGAAAACAACACTGCTATTGAAGACCTATTGAGCAAAAAGAACAAAGCCTTTATGGAGTGACAAAATAACCCAAACTCTGCTCCTAAAAAGGACAGATTCAAGTCTCTCCAAGCCACAGCACAGTGTGAGATCAGGAAGATGCAAGACCGATGGTGGGGAAAAAAGGCAGAAGAAATCCAGCGCTTTGCTGATACCAAAAACTACAAACAATTTTTCAGTGCCCTCAAGACTGTCTATGAGCCATTAAAACCCACCACCACTCCCTTGCTATCCTCTGATGGTGACACTCTCATAAAAGATAAAAAAGGCATCAGCAACAGGTGGAAAGAACACTTCAGTCAGCTTCTCAACCGACCCTCTTCAGCCGACCAAAGCGCCCTTGACCAGATCCCCCAAAACCGCACCACTGAACACCATGACGTCCCTCCTTCAATAGAGGAAGTCCAAAAAGCCATTAAACAAATGAGTGCAGGCAAGGCACCCGGTAAAGACGGGATCCCAACCGAGGTGTACAAGACCTTAAATGGAAAGGTGCTCCAGGCATTCCACATAGTGCTGACCAGCATATGGGAAGAGGAAGACATGCCCCCAGAACTCAGAGATGCCTCCATCGTAGCCCTATACAAGAACAAAGGCTCACGAGCAGCCTGTGACAACTACAGAGGCATCTCACTACTCTCCACTGCTGGAAAGATCCTCGCCCGTGTTATTCTCAACAGACTTCTGTCATCTGTTTCAGAGCAGAACCTGCCTGAATCACAATGTGGTTTCCGACCAGATCGCAGCACCATCGACATGGTCTTCACAGTGAGGCAAATACAGGAAAAATGCCTTGAGCAGAACCTGAGTCTCTACATTGTCTTCATAGACCTGACAAAGGCGTTCGACACAGTGAACAGGGACGCATAGTGGGTGATCCTCAGCAAGCTTGGTTGCCCAGCAAAATTCATCAAACTGATCCAGCTCTTTCGTGTCGACATGACAGGGGAAGTCCTATCTGGTGGAGAGACTTCCGATCTCTTCAACATCTCCAATGGCATGAAACAAGGCTGTGTCCTCGCTCCGGTACTATTCAACCTATTTTTCACCCAGGTATTACGACATGCTGTGATGGATCTAGACCAGGACATCTACACCAAATACTGACTGGATGGCTCACTATTCGACCTTCGCCGCCTGACTGCAAAAACAAAGACAACAGAGAGACTCATCCTGGAAGCTCTCTTCGCAGATGACTGTGCTCTCATGGCCCACCAAGAAAATCATCTCAAACCATTGTGGACAGGTTCTCCACCGCAACAAAACTGTTTGGCCTGACTATCAGCCTCAGCAAAACAAAGGTGCTGTTCCAACCTGCACCAGGGAGGCCAACGAACCAGCTGTGCATTACAATCGACGGCACGCAGCTTTCTAACGTTAACACTTTCAAGTACCTGGGCAGCACCATCGCCAACAACGGGTCCCTAGAACATGAGATCAATGCCAGGATCCAAAAGGCCAGCCAGGCACTTGGGCGGCTGCGCTCCAAAGTCCTCTAACACAGCTGTGTAAGCACCGCGATGAAGCCCAAAGTGTACAGCGCTGTGGTCCTCAACTTGCTCCTGTACGGTTGTGAGACATGGACACTGTACAGGAAGCACATGAAACAGCTGCAGCAATTCCACCAACGCTCCCTCCCGTCAATCATGAGGATCCGATGGCAGGACCGAATCACCAATCAGGAAGTCCTCGACAGAGCCAACTCCACCAGCATCGAAGTCATGGTCCTCAAAACCCAGCTACTGTAAAAAATAGACTCGAATACAGGACTACAATCCCCATGAGCCTTTGCTCCACTTCCCCAGAATGCCTTGTAATCTCACCTGGGCCGAGATCGAGAAGATATTTAAGCAAAGGCTTTTGAAGGGCTCGGGCTTTTGGACTTCCGTTTGGAGCAGAGGCGTCTCTTCCATGATGTGAGGTTATTTTTTCTAGGCCTCTGGCCTAGGCACATGTTTCTTACTTGTATATTCTTAATCTTTAACCTTTAATAAACCTCTAAAAATATAGTACTCCTTGCAGAGAGTAACTAATTTCTACCTGCATCAGTCTCCCCATATTCCCTAATTTTAATCTTTACAGTTTGGCTAACCACTACGGGAAAAAGAACTTTCAGTCTTCTGATTTCTTTTCTGATCTTAAATTCAGTTTTAATAGCTAGTACCTAGAAAGCGGCCCCGCCGCTTCCTGCCTGCAGCCTGCAGCCCTGATCATCCTCACCTGGTACCTGGTCCCGGCCTTGCCCACCCCCGCAGCCGCTCCTGCTCCTGGCCGCTGCCTGCCTATTTCTGTGCCCCAGACCCAGGAGCCCGACCCAGCCGGCTCATCACCCAGATCCTTGGAGCAGATCGCTCAGGACTCATTGCGACCAGCTGGTAACAGTATTGGCCACGTGGGTGGAGGGGAGAGAAGAGAGGGAAAGGAGAACGGGCAATTTTCCCTTAGGCTAAGCCTCCACGTGGCTGGGGGTATTGGCCACAGGGGGATCAGAGAGGGGAAAGACAGAAAAGACTAAAGAGAAGAAACAGATCTTTTCAAACAGAAACTTAATAGCAATGGGCTGTTTAAAAGGATTTTTGACTCTTCTGGCAATTTCATTGATTTTACCTGCCTGTCTGGGAGCAGACTCAGCCCAAAGATTCAACTTTGAATTTGAAAATGGGTGGCCCAGCGAACTGGAAGCCAGGCCCAGAGACGGGAGGTCTCTAGTTAAAGTCTGGCCTCCGATGCTTCCCAGCTATGGGGCCCTGGACGGATCCCTTGAACCCCATAGCCTAGCCTTTACTACTCTACCTTCGGACAATAGACGTTTAAATGGATAATTAAAAACAAAAAAACAAACAAACAAAAAAAAAACCCAAGGAACTTTGAAGAGACTAAAGGCTATATTCTAAGGCATTTCAGACTCCAATGGTTTATAAACATCTCTGTATTCTATTGCATTGTTTTGTTTAAGGTTTAACTTTGTGATTTTAAGTTCATATATTACTGGATTGAATATTATTCTGTGAACTGAAGGTTGATTGAATTTATTTTGAATGTACTGAGTTTTGAAATTCTGTTGTTTTTCCCCTATAACTGTTGAACAAATATTGTTGTGAATAAGCCCATATATGAAAAAACAGCTTTTTTTTATTTTGCTGAGGATAGATGGACTTCAGAACTGGTTATAATTGTATTAACAACCTTTGGGATTTTAATGTGCTAAATACCTCAAATGATTTTATTTTAAGGGTTTTTTAAATATGATTTTTGGAATTTTTTTTTAACAGTCTGGTTATTTTTGCCTGCCCCTACCACAAGGTAAGGCCCATTCTAGTAGCTGAAGTGAAATGCATTTTATAACCCCCAACCTTCCCACATGTGAATGGAAGTTGGGCAGTTAATTTCAGGGCATTTGTACCCTTGGGAAAAGCCTCCAAGAACAAGGAGCACCCCTTTATTTATGCTCTTCAGCTCACTATTTTACTTCTACCAGGATGATATATAGATTTCTTGATTATGTTCTAAACCCAAGATGAGTTTTACTTTGTTTTAAAATATGTTTAAATACCAAGGTTGAAGGATTGCTCTGTTTGTAAAAATTGTGACAAATGTCCATCAATTCATAGGTTTTAAAAATGTCATACAGCAACTTATGTGAAATATGAAAGTGTGTTTGTTTGCTATTGTAATTAATTGGGCTATTGAGAATTTTGGGGATTTTGATATCTACATATTTGTACTACTGTATTTTTAAAGATGAAAAAATTGTTAACCTTGTTCAATTCATTTGCCTTCTACTCACAGTGATCATGGCCAGATACAAAGAGGAAATGGATCTCATTTTTTGGTGAGAAAGCCTTGTATTTTATATTTTCTTAACTGACACAGAGTGTCAATGGTTATAAGCTATATTTTTGAATTTTTAAAGCTCTTTTTTTATTATATTTTTCTTGCATGTGCAATATACTTTTTCAGTTTTTTAATTATTTTTTCTTTCCCTTTTATATTTGAAGCACATGTCACCAGTATTAAGATTTTCTTTAACCTTTTGATTTTCAGTGCTACAAGTTTAAGATACATTTTCTAATGCATGCCCTAAAAAGCTTGTGACTATGAAACTGATGCCACTAATTATTTAAATAAATTATGGGACTTTGCTTGATGATTCTGTCTGATTCTAGGACAAGATATACACAAAAGAGCCACTGCATAGTGCCAATAGAGCATAAGGTCAAAGAGACCAACCAATCCTGGAGAAATTGACGTCACTTTGAGCCTAGACAAAGAGGACTTGAACGTGTTTGGGGTTCGAGGTTGCGGCTGTTTAACATGTGTTAAAAGCAGGTCTTCCTTGTTCCACATTCTACCAAGTACCTCAAACTTGGCTCCCGGAACCTTGGCTTATATACTCTGGTCCCCTTTTCTGCCTCTCATAGTGTGGTAACTTTCTGTAGTCCTGGCTACTGACTGGGTAAATGCATCATTGCTTAGATCATTTTGAGTGGGCCCTGATTGAAGGACCTGTTATAGATTTATTTTTCTTTTACTTGGAATTTTTACATATAAGACTTTGATAGTCTATATTTTCATCCAGAAATTTTTCTTTTCTTTTTGATTTTCTGATGCCTTTTTAATATCTCTTGCCAATTGATTCATATACCTCATACCTCAGCCATGCATCCCTAACTGATTCTGAATCTTTTAATCACCCACAACACGGGGGAATGTAAAAAATATCATTATTTAAATTGCAAAGTTTAAATTCCTTTTGAGAAGAATTTTAGGTAAAGAAGATGCTACCTCTCTGAATCCAGAACTGAACTGTTGGAGAAGCCACCATGAAGAAGCCTCCAGACCACAAGTTGCACAAAATTGAACTTTGGGTGTGGTTGATTGAACATTTATTTGTATGTATACTTTTATGCCAAAGGGGACTGCCCCCTAACGGCTTTTTGTCAATGTGTTCAGAAATTATTGGTTTTATTCTTTTTTCTCTTATCCTCACACTATTGTAATCTTTTAAGTTTATTATGTTTTTATGATCCTTTTGGGGAAAAATTAATTTTTCCACAAATGATCACACGGGGGGATGTAAAAAATAGACTCGAATACAGGACTACAATCCCCATGAGCCTTTGCTCCACTTCCCCAGAATGCCTTGTAATCTCACCTGGGCCGAGATCGAGAAGATATTTAAGCAAAGGCTTTTGAAGGGCTCGGGCTTTTGGACTTCCGTTTGGAGCAGAGGCGTCTCTTCCATGATGTGAGGTTATTTTTTCTAGGCCTCTGGCCTAGGCACATGTTTCTTACTTGTATATTCTTAATCTTTAACCTTTAATAAACCTCTAAAAATATAGTACTCCTTGCAGAGAGTAACTAATTTCTACCTGCATCAGTCTCCCCATATTCCCTAATTTTAATCTTTACACTACGATGGTCTGGACACATTATCCGCATGGACCCACCGCGAATACCAAGACAGGCATTCTATGGTGAACTGTCATCTGGACTCAGGAAACAAGGCCGACCAAAGAGAAGATTCAAGGATCAGCTAAAGTCAAACTTGAAGTGGGCTGGCATTACACCAAAGCAACTAGAACTCGCTGCCTCTGACAGAAGCAGCTGGCGAACCCACATTAACCAGGCCGCCGCCACCTTTGAAGATGAGCAACGTCGACGCCTTGCCGCTGCGCGTGAACGCTGACACCAGGTCACAACCGCACCTCCTGTAACAACTGGCGTCCCAGGCCCCGTGTGCCACAAACTCTGCCTCAGCCTTTGGACTCCAAAGCCACAGGAGGGTACATCAATAGATGATAATGCACAAAGACAATAGTCATTCTCCGTCACCGAGATACTCGGTCACCACTATACATTATATAAGTCTATTTACTTTCCTAATGAGTGCAGCTTTGAGCCTTTCACAGAAACTATATCATACAAGGTAGAAACCTATAAAAGAGAAGTAACTTTTTGAAAATTAATAATTCTCATTGTCCACTTAGCTTCTAGCAATCAATTAACTGCTTTTAATTGCTAGATTTATTATCTTCAAAGATTTATTGAGTACCTTCCATTAAACAATGCCATTCTTTATTAAATGCCCAAAGTGTTATTATGTCAGTCATGGGAAATATAAGGGTAAATTACAAGGTCCCTTGCCCATGTAGTTTGTGGTCCAGCCAGAGGTTAGGTCTCCCATTCCACTGCTGCTCCTCTCTATGTTAGGCAGAGGAGCAAGGACCTTTGGGACCAGGGAATGAAGGCTTTGATAAGATAAGAAATGACTTAACAGAGCTCTGACTGAGGAGTGCCACAGGTAATGGTGAAGAAAGGTACTCTAGGACAGAAAATGGTGGCCTTGCTCTTTCCTAAAACTGGCTGCTGAGTTTACTCACCCTGTTCTCTGAGGGTCTAGCCAAGACCAGAAGTGGTCTGAGGTACAAACAGCTAACCTTGGGGAAGCAGCAACTCTCCTGAATTAAATACTTAGCAGATCCACATTCTATGAGTTTCATGTTCTCTTAGCATGAATCGTTAAGTCCAGAGTACTTCCAGTTTTTGTGTTGGTACCTAAATACTGGTCCAATTGGAAGCATAAACAAAGATCAAGTTATCACTCACTTTACTTGCTCACAATGAATACAGCTAAATAGACTCAAACTCTGCATTTCTTTAAATTCCTAGGTCTAGGTAATTCTGTGTCTGGAGGGTCTAGAATATCAGGGTCCCAATTATGCAGCGGGTGTTTGTTTTTTTTTTAACATTATTTTATTTGGTCATTTTCATACATTGTTCCTTGGAAACAGATCATTTTCTTTTCCTCCCCCACCCCTTCCTCGCGATTCCTCTGGGTATCACATGTGTCCTTGCTCTGAACCCATTTCCTTGTTGTTGGTATTTGCATTAGGGCGCTCATTTAGCTTCTCTCCTCAATCATGTCCCCTCAACCTCTGTAGTTAAGCAGTTGCTTTTCCTCGGTGTTTTTACTCCCTCAGTTTGTCTTCTGCTTGAGGATATTTTTTTTTCCTCCTAGATAGCTGCAGGTTGTTCAGGGATATTGTAAAGCCATTACTGGAGAAGACCTTTACGTTCTCTTGTACCACAGTGTATTAGTCTCTGTGTACAATGTTCTCCTGGTTCTGCTCCTTTCACTCTACATCAATTCCTGGAGGTCATTCCAGTTTACATGGAATTCCTCCAGGTCATTATTCCCTTGAGCACAATAGTATTCCATCACCAACATATACCACAATTTGTTCAGCCATTCCCCAGTTGAAGGGCATCCCCTCATTTTCCAATTTTTGGCTACCACAAAGAGCGCAGCTATGAATATTCTTGCACAAGTCTTTTTCCTTAGTATCTCTTTGGGGTACAAACCCAGCAGTGCTATGGCTGGATCAAAGGGCAGACAGTCTTTTATCGCCCTTTGGGCATAGATCCAAATTGCCCTCCAGAATGGTTGGATCAATTCACAACTCCACCAGCAATGCATTAATGTCCCTACTTTGCCACATCCCCTCCAGCATTCATTACTTTCCTTTGCTGTCATGTTGAACAATCTGCTAGGTGTGAGGTGATACCTCAGAGTTATTTTGATTTGCATCTCTCTGATTATAAGAGATCTAGAACACTTTTTCATGTGCTTATTAATAGTCTTGATTTCTTTAACTGAAAATTGCCTATTCATGTCCCTTGCCCATTTTTCAATTGGAGAATGGCTTGATTTTTTGTACAACTGGTTTAGCTCTTTATAGCAGTGGGTGTTTTCTAATTTAATATTGTTCTCTTGTTACTATTTGCTGTTTACTTATCAATTCCATGCTACAGCTCTCTTTGTGGCGGCTAAGAATTGAAAATTGAAGGGATATCCATCAATTGGAAATGTTAAACAAGTATCATTTGATTGTGGTAAAATACTACTGTGCTGTAAGAAAGCACAGGCAAATTAAAATTTTGGTTTTTTATTTTTATTTATTTTTTTTAGTCAATTTAAAACATGATTCCTTGGTTACAAGAATCATATTCTTTCCCTTCCTTCCCTCTCCCCACCCTTTCCATAGCCAACACACAATTCCACTGGGTTTTACATGTGTCCTTGATTAGAACATACTTCCATGTTGTTGATGTTTGCACTAGGATGATCATTTAGAGTCTCCATCCCCAGCCATGCCCCCTCAACCCATGTGATCAAGCAGTTGTTTTTCTTCTGTGTTTCTACTCCCACAGTTTTTCCTCTGAATGTGGATAGTGGTTTTTCTTGTAGATTCCTCCAAGTTGTTCAGGATCACTGCATTGCCACTAATGGAGAAGTCCATTACATTCAATTGTACCACAGTGTATCAGTCTTTGTGTACAATGTTCTCCTGGTTCTGCTCCTCTCACTCTGCATCAATTCCTGGAGGTCATTCCAGTTTACATGGAATTCCTCCAGGTCATTATTCCCTTGAGCACAATAGTATTCCATCACCAACATTTATCACAATTTGTTCAGCCATTCCCCCCAATCAAAGGACATCCCCTCATTTTCCAATTTTTTGCTACCACAAAGAGAGAAGCTATGAATATTCTTGTACATGTCTTTTTTCTTATTATCTCCTTGGCATACAAATCCAGTAGTGCCATTGCTGGATCAAAGGGCAGGCAGTCTTTTAGTGTCTTTTGGGCAGTTTCAAATTGCCCTTCAGAATGGTTGAATCAATTCACAACTCCACCAGCAATGCATTAACGTCCTGACTTTGCTACATCCCCTCCAGCATTCATTACTTTCCTTTACTGTCATGTTAGCCAATCTGCTAGGTATGAGGTGATACCTCAGAATTGTTTTGATTTGCATCTCTCTGATTATCAGAGATTTGAACACTTTTTCGTGTGCTTATTAATAGTTTTGATTTCTTTAACTGAAAATTGCCTACTCATGTCCCTTGCCCATTTTTCGATTGGAGAATGGCTTGATTTTTTATATAATTGATTTAGCTCTTTATAAATATGAGTAATTAGACCTTTGTCAGAAATTTTTGTTTTGAAGATTGTTTCCCAATTTGTTGCTTCCCTTCTAATTTTGGTTGCATTGGTTTTGTTTGTACAAAACCTTTTTAATTTGATGTAATCAAAATTATTTATTTTACATTTTGTGATTTTTTTCTAGCTCTTGCTTGGTTTTAAAATCTTTCCTTTCCCAAAGATCTGATATGTATACTATTCAGTGTTGACATAATTTACTTATAGTTTCCTTCTTTATATTCAGGTCATTCACCCATTCTGAATTTATCTTGGTGTAGGGTGTGAGATGTTGATCCAAACCTAATCTCTCCCATACTGTCTTCCAATTTTCCCATCAGTTTTTATCAAATATTGGATTTTGGTCCCAAAAGCTGGGATCTTTGGGTTTATCATAGACTGTCTTGCTGAGGTCATTTACCCCAAGTCTATTCCACTGACCCTCCTTTCTGTCTCTCAGCTAGTAACATATTGTTTTGATGACCACTGCTTTATAGTATAGTTTGAGATCTGAGACTACAAGGCCACTTTCCTTCACATTTTTTTCATGATTTCCCTGGATATCCTTGATCTTTTGTTCTACCAAATGAACTTTGTTATGTTCTTTTTTCTAATTCAGTAAAAAAGTTTTTTGGTAGTTTGATGTGTATGGCACTAATAAGTAAATTAATTTGGGTAGGATTGTCATTTTTTATTATGTTAGCTCATCCTACCCATGAGCAATCTATGCTTTTCCAATTATTTAGATCTAGTTTTAATTGGGTGGAGAGTGTTTTGTACTTGTGTTCATATAGTTTCTGTGTTTGTCTCGGCAGATAGATTCCTAAGTATTTTATATTGTCTAGGGTCATTTTGAATGGAATTTCTCTTTCTAATTCTTGCTGCTGAGATGTGTTGGAAATATATAGAAATGCTGATGACTTATGTGGGTTTATTTTGTATCCTGCAACTTTGCTAAAGTTGTTGATTATTTCTTCTATCTTTTTAGTTGATTCTCTAGGATTCTTTAAGTAGACAATTAAATCATCCGCAAAGAGTGATAGCTTGGTCTCCTCATTGCCAGTTTTAATACCTTCAATTTCTTTTCCTTCTCTAATTGCTACTGCTAGTGTTTCTAGTACAATGTTAAATAATAGAGGTGATAATGGGTATCCTTGTTTTACTCCTGATCTTATTGGAAAGGCTTCTAGTTTATCCCCATTGCAGATGATGTTTACTGATGGTTTTAGATATATACTGTTAATTTTATTTTTTTAATGGAAAGACCTACATGAAATTTGTGAAGAAGGAAATGAAGAGAACCAAAAGAGCATTATATACAGATCATTAATATTGTTTGAAGAATGACTTGTGTATGTCCACCTCCAGAGAAAGAACTGATAAATGAAATAAGTAAGACATAGTTTTGTATATACAAATATCTTTTTGCAAATGATGTCTTCTCTATTGTGGGGAAGTAGGAGAGGAAGGGAGTTACCTGGGAATTTTAATGTAACAAACAAATAAAATTTTAAACAATTCTCTGTTAGATACTCTGTATATAACCCAGATTGAATTTTCTGTCAGCAGCGAGAGGGGGAAAGGAAGAGAGGGACAGAGATAAGTTTGATCATATAGCTTAGGAAAACTTGCATGAAAAATTGTTAAAACATGTAATTGGTAATAAAAAATATTTTTTAAAAAATAAAAATAAAATTCTATACTATAGTCCTGTGAACCATAACCACTTGGCATAGAGGCTGGCCTGAACCTCAAATCAGCTTTTGGAAGGTTCAAAACTCTGAATTTTGAAGACAAATCTAGAATTTAGGAGTCAAATTTTCTAGGGAAAAAGAATGTTGCTTTGGAGCCAGAAATCCTTCCTCTGCCTCTGCAACCATGGCCATGTGACAATCTTTCTGAACGCATGTTTTCTCTATCATAAAATGATGGGGTTGGACAAATCACCTTAGTAGACCCATCTAGCTCTTAATCTATAATCCTGTGTCAGGCAAAGATAATGCAGACTCTGATCTTTGCCTTACCAGGATAAGTTGTCATAAAAGTCTCTAACCAAAGAACTCTGGTTTCAGTCAACATCTACAACACATGACAAGAACTGGATGCCAGAAAGCTTTCAGGTAAAAGGATCATGACCAAAAGGTCCTACATTACTCTTTCCTGAAAAGGATTTTGACCAGACTTGAGACAAAAGCTTTCAAATGTTTCTTGTAAAACCCTTGTGGGATGGAATGGACAAAGCTCACCTTAATTTTTTCCTAGACCTATGGAACATTTAATGAATGTTAAATGAATGAGTGAATGATGAAACAAACCTAGACCAGTTTGTGTCTGCCTGGGTATAGCTTTTGTGGACCTCCAGGTCAGTCATTAGAATGGCTGACAGAAGGGAAACATCAGAATGTCAGAGTCTGTGTGAGAGCTGATGTGTATGCAAGTTAAAGGGGATGATGGAAAGGAGGAGGGAAGAGGTAAAGAATGTAGGGAAAATAAAAGAAAGAAGTTAGGGGACCTCCCAGGCCCACCAGTATAGAAATTATTTAATAGCGTGTGAATGATTTAGAAATAATAAATAAAATCAGCTTTCTCAGCACAATTTACTGCCATTCCTTGGGTGGTCAGGAAGCTGACACTCCAAAAGTCATCATTCACTTTGAGGGAGTGAGAAAATGCTGAAATGGGCAACTGTAAATGTGCCCAATTGACTTGTTCAGTACATAGAGTGATAGTCACCCCATTTGGATGTGTTATTTACCTCCAAAAAAATTTCATGGAAGCTATTTTGCTTTATGTCTATGGAAAAAACCTACAAACAGCCCCAAAGAGATAAAATGGGAAAAGACTTGTACAAAAATATTTATGGCTGCGCTCTTTGTGGTGGCAGAAACATTGGAACCTGAGGGGGTGTCTGAATGGCTGAACAAATTGTGGTATCTGATGGTGATGGAATATGATTGTGTTATAAGGAATGATGAACTGCTTGATTTCCATACGAGCTGGAAAGGCCTCCACAAACTGATGCAGAGTGAAATGAGCAGAACCAGGAGAACATTGTACATGATCTTATGTGATTGATTTTGCTACTGATAGCAATGCAATGATCCAGGACAATTCGGAGGGACTTACGAGAAAGAACTCTATCCACATCTAGAGAAAAAACTGTGGGAGCAGAAACACAAAAGGAAAACATTTGATTTTTCACTTGCTTATATGGGCATTGGATTGTGGATTTTGGTTTTTAAAAGATTATTACAAAAATGATTAATATGGGGAAAGGTATTGAGTGATAATACATGTATAACCGTGTGAAATTGCTTATCAGCTCTGAGAGGGGAGAGGGGAAAAGAGGAAGGAATGAATCACATAACCATGGAAAAATACTTAAATATAATTTTTTTCAAAAAGAAAGAAAATATAAATAAATAATTCTCAGTAGCTACTAAGGGGGAAAAAAACTACAAACAAAACTCAGGGGGTTATATGCTCATTGACCCCATAGAGGCTGGGTGAAGGAATATGGTCAACTGCCTTTCCCTTATACAATAGTTTATAGAAAGGAAACTAAGAGAGGAGTTCTTTCCTTTTGTATGTATCAAAACTCTCAATTTTGGCTAAGCAATTTCTAAGTCATCAGGCCTTTTAGTTCCAGAGTCAAATAGAAGACTTTTTGACATTACATAGCACCAACCTCTGAATCATTCTTGCTAGGACCTGGCTTCCCAAAACTTCCACATGGTCACTTGGATATGTCATTTGAGGAATACATGCTCTAGGGAGAAAAACCAAGCAAGGGGTTATCTGTGGGCATCTTACTACCTAAGGTCTCTTTCTTTTCCAATTCATCTTTCCCACAAAGTAGGGAAGCCTCTCAAGCCTCTCCCTGGTTAGAGTGATTTTCCTAAAGTGTAGGATTACTTAATTGCCCAACTCAATAAATGTAAATGACCCCACTGATTCTTTGGCCAAATATTATTTCATTTTTATCTTGTTCTTTTCTTAATTTCTATTTCTGTGTGAGCTTTGTGACATATATAATTATTACTACAGAAATACTTCTATATTGTACATTATTTATAAGTAAGTAAATATATCTATATGGACAGTCATGGCTATGGCACAATAGTAAAGTGCAAGGGATGGAATCAGGAAAACTCATCTTCATGAGTTCAAATCTAGCCTCAGACACTTAGTAGTTGTATGACCCTGGGCAATTCACTTAATCTGTTTGCCTCAGTTCCTTATCTGTAAAATGGGCTAGAGAAGGAAATGACAAACTACTCCAATATCTTTGCCAAGAAAACCTCAAATGAGATCATGAAAAGGCAGACACGACTGAAAGATTACTAATAATAAATATATCCATGTTGGAAGAGCATGTTAAAAAATATTTTGTTGATGGTGAGGCACAATCTAAAAAGGTAGAGGTAGAAAAATCGTCTTGATTAGGCCTTGTGAAGATTGGATTTGGCTCTTCCCTGATTATAATAATGAAGGTACTTAGTTCTTCCTTTATTGTGAAGATTAAATTGTAATCTCCTGTCCATTTTTAGATTTTAATCCCCAAAGTGTAAACCCAATACTTAAAGTAGATCTACCCATTTTAACCACAAAAAGGTATGAACTAACCACAAAAAGCTGTGAACTAACCACAAAATGTGTGAACACCTATTTCATACATTGAGTGGGAGGTCTGTGACCCAGTGTGAAAGAGTGGGCAGTCTTGGTGTAGAGTATTGGCTGTGATTGATAGATGTAAAATTTAGGGGAGGTGACACAAGAGAAAAAGGTCTTTAAATAGTGGGAACAGAGACACAGAGGGGGATCAGTCACTCAGGCTTGGACTGGAATCAGCAGTTACTCGGAGTTCACAGAATTCATTCAGTCATTCGGAGCTGGAGTGAAAAGAGACACTTGAGGAGAGACTGGAAGACAGACACTTAGACTTGGAGTGAAGACACTTGGCTGTAGAACTGGACCCCTGGAGGAGCTCATGCAGGAGACCTCAGACTGCTTTCTTTTAGATGGTCACCATGGTGGGTGTAAAGACTGACTTAGTTCCTTGCCCTTTCTAGAGGTGTGAACCTCCAAGAAAGGCCCATCATTTTGAGACTCCTTTCCCCTGACTGGTGCCTTTAAAATTCTAACTGGCTCAGAGGAAGCTGGAGCTTTCTCTCTCTCTCTTTCCCCTTTTCTCTCTTCCTTAATATCTTTCCCCATTGTAAAAATAAACTAACATAAATTACATTTTTATTTTAGTAATTCATTTGGGGATTTAGAAATTAAATCCCTGGTGACCACCAATTAAATATTCGGTCCAACCATAAAATTTAACAGCCTCAAGAAACCTGGATGCCAGAATAAAAATGTAGAAGTAAAGGGGCAGGAAATAAGATCAAAGGAGAACATGGGGGGAAAGGAGAAAGCCTATCCTGTGCCCAAGGAGAACTTCTTGAGTACTCTGCTTCTAGGAAGAAGACTTTTTTTTTTAATGGAAAAATTGGGAAGAAGACTTCTAGTAACCAAAAACTGCAAGCTACTTCTTTGATCAGGTATACTCAAAGTTCAAGAACACTTTCTCTTGGACTCTATATGAAAAAGTATGTCACAAACTTTGGTGGGAGGGAGGAGATATTTTGTACCAACTGGTTTTATTGTATCACCTTTCTAAAAGCTACTTAAGGATGGTTGCCTACTTGGAATTTCAACTGATAATCTTGAGTGGAGCATGCTAGTGGGAACTCACACAATTGACATCTGAAAATTGCCAACAATCCCTCAGCAATAACCTTAAGTAACCTGAGAGAGAAATGCAGTCATCCTCTGGGGACTCAGCTGTCAGTGAGAGTAGGAACTGGGATAAGGTTCTTCAGAATTTATATGAGTTGCAAAATGAATGCAAGATAATTTTGGTGAAGAGATACATTTGATAGCTATAGAGTTTGGGAAAGACTGAGCTGAGCTTTGAAGGAGACTAAAAATTGCAAGAGATGGAAGTAGAATGTCCATTCTAGGCATGAGTGACAAAGGCATAGAGAGGGGACATAGGAGCATGGAGTATGAAGAACAGCAAGCTGGACACTGGCTGAACCATGGAATGCATCAACTGTCATAATACATAAGACTGGAAATGTAGATTGGAACCTGTAGCAGTCCACACCTATCTAGGGACAAGGGAAACAGTTAGAATGTAAAGATTGTCTTAGAAGAGAACATGCTCAGTCTTGCACATGGCTAGTAAAGCCTGTTGACCCTTGATCCCAGTTTCCCCCAGGTTAGGCACGAAATCAGGTTTCTTTGTGTTCACCTGGCTAAGAAAAAACACCTATACCTTGTCATTAACCAATGATAATCATCCCTATGTATTGTGTGTATTTGCATATCAAATACATTAAAAGGAGTAGCCACAGGCACCTCTCTCTCTCTCTCTCTCTCTCTCTCTCTCTCTCTCTCTCTCTCTCTCTCTCTCTCTCGGTCTCTCTCTCGCTTGGTTCTCACGCCTTGCCTAACACTGTCTTCTCTCTTCTTCTCTCCTCTTTCACCTGGGACCTGGCCTTAAACCAGGCCCTTTCTTTTCCAATGCTAATTCCTAGCTCTTTCTAATTCATCCTATTAACTACACCTTATTCTCTCAGCCATAAGGTTCATGCTTGGCTACTAGCCCAAGGAACCTAGGCTAATTCTCTCAGCTAAGCTATATCATTCCTCTGACCTGTGTAGTGGTAAATTTGGACTACTGGATGGTTCTTGCCTTTGAGATATCCAGAGGTTGGAGTTGCTGTGGCTCCATTAAAATCAATACGGCCTGGTTTCTGACTCAATTCTGCCATCTCCTACCTGGCTTCATCACGCCCCCCGCGGAATCCAATCTACTATCCTTTCTCTCTCTCTCCCTCCTTGAGGCATTCACAAGTGAGTGTCTCAGAACCAGGTTGAGAAGGGCTTCAAATGCCCATTGGAGGAGTCTATATTTGATATTAAATGTAATAAGGAATTTCTGAAGTTTAGAGTGAAGTGACCAGTCTGACCTATGCTTTAGGACAATGATTTAGGCAGTTGCATCAAGGATGTTGGTAAAGAGAGAAATTCAAGGCAGAGAGATTAAGGCAGCACTTTTGAAAGATAATTGAGTATTTGGTGGGGCAACAGCATCCCTGACTACAGGATGGGATTTCACCATTCAAATTTGCATAAACCAAGTACTTCTGTTTGCATGGGAAATAGAAACAGATGAGGAAACTGAGGCAAACAGAAGTTAAATGACTTGCCTAAGTTCACAGCGCTAGTAAATATCTGATGGGAGATTTGAACTCAAGTCTAAAATCTGCTTAGTTGATCTTGCTGATATTGACACTGAAGCATAGCAACAGAGACCATCTCAGAAGAAAGAATAGCATCTATATATGGATCTGCCTAATGGCTTGTGTGCTTTTGAGTATTTTAGGTTTCTTCATTCTTAAATAGAAACAGCTAGATGCCACAATGAATAGAGCACCAGGCCCAAAGTCAAGAAAACCTGAGTTCAAATCTGGCCTCAGACACTTTCTAGCTGGGTGATCCTGGGCAGGTTCCCCTGATTGCCTCAGTTTGCTCATCTGTAAAATGAGATGGAGAAGGAAATGACAAATCACTCCAGTATTTTATCAAGAAAGCCCCAAGTGGGTTCACAAAGAATTGGGTACTACTGAACAACAACAATATCCTTAAAAAAATTTTAAGCATCTCTGGATGACACTCAGGTTTCTTGATTCTTAAAGCTAAAGTACTTTTGTGATGAGATGAAATGTCTTTCCCACTTCCCATAAGCATCACATAGTGCCACTTGGATTTCACCCTTCTAGGTATTTTCTCATCTTCCAAATCTCTCCTGCTGACAGACAACTAGCACCATGGAAGCCTTTTAGAGTCTCTTCAGGATGTTTTGGAGCAAGACAAGTTTGATTTATTACTCAATGGCTTTGCTTATCTCTCTAGGAAAAAAATAAAGAATTGTACCAACTCCTAAGAAAGGGGACAGAGAAGGATGGGCACACAGGGTGAATATCCATACTCCTGAGGCATTCAGAACTGGTCAGTGATTGCTTGAAATAGAAGAGACCTACCTTGGAAAGACTCCCAAGGCAAACTTTCTGGTGACATTAGCTCTAAAACTAGAAATTTGAAGAGAAGGTTCTATTTGCATTTGCCAAGATATCCCCCAAGGTCAGAGATAATAGCCCTGTCTCTTCAAGGACACTGTAATAATTGGAGGAGGCATTTCTGCAAGGATCTCCATCCCTAGGACCACTAATAAAAATGTAAAATAGATGTAGATTTTTGTTCTTTAGTCACAAAGATTAGATTTCCATTTACAGAGGAAGTTGCTTTTACTTTTGCTGGACTTTTTCAAGCCTTAGGAAAACTATAAATCTTATTGATGGTCAAGTAATGGTAACTGGAGGTCCCAATAAACATCCTAAAATGAAAATAAATTCCTGCTTACTCCCCAGAAAAAGATGTCAACCTAGACAACCTGTGTTCTTTTCCAGGAACATATTAGGTGATTTCTTTCCAAAACCTGGTGACTCGGGGTATCTGTGTAAATCCACAGAAAAACAGGAGTTTTACATTAGAGCAGAATTCCAAAGCTACTGTTGGACTGACTATAGCTAGCTTTGTTTCTGCTCTCCCAGATGCCAATTTATTTTAAAGGCACACAAATCCAATTTTACTCAATTGAGAGTTGGGCAGAGAAAAAGGAGAAAATGTGATGAGCAAACCCATGAGGCAGAATAAGCTTTCCTCCTATTATCTCTAGCCTTCTTGTCACCTCTTTTACTTCCCAATTTTTTAATGGAATGGAGGAGTGTTTGATTCTGTAGTCAGTGGTTTCTAGACACTACTCTTTTCCTCCTTTCTCTTTTCCCATCACTGTATACCTTTTGAAGATCCAAGAGGATAAGGATGAATATGTTCTAAGAGACAAGGAGAGCTGTGTGGGAGTGGTAAATGAGAGAGATTGGGCAGAGTCAGCAATTTGGATGAATAATTTGCTTCCTCCTCAACACCTGAACTCAGATACTAATTAAGTCTTCAGAGAATCAGTTCTCTGAAGGTCTACAGGTCATGCTGCCAATCCTGTGCTTCATCTGAGTGTTTCTTTCACTTCAGTTTTGTTATTCCACAAAAGTTGTTCCTGATACTTCTATAAAATGGTCCATTGTTTTTAAATGAGAAGAGGGGAGAGTCCTCTCTTAGTAATCATCTGGATAGATAATCATAGTATCTTGGATCTAGATTTGGAAGGAACCTCAGAGGTGATCTAATCCTATTACTTCATTTTATAGTTGAGGAAACTGAGGGCCAAGGAGACTAAATAATGTGTCCAAGGTCACATAGGCAATAAATATCAAAAGATAAAAAGCCTGAACCCAGAGCTCAGATTCCAGAGCCTGTGAAAAAAAAAGTGCTATCCTTGCCTCTGTAGCTTTTAGACATGTTTTAGTAGTATTTTGACTCCTTATATTTATCACAGAAGTCCCTCCACATTCTATTTTATGCTATGCATTTTGAGAGAATTTGAGAAAATCCAGTTCTTAGCACAGTGCCTTGCACATAGTAGGAACTTCACAAATATTGATAGATTGATTAAGAGAATCTTTGTCCTCTCAGCAATTTTCTGTGAGCCTTCCTTTCCCAAAGCTTGAGTCATAACTGAAAAAAGGGAATCAGCCTTAGTATCTGGTTCTGAACAGGAATATTGGAAAATGGTATTTCCCCAAACTAAAAGTGGAAAAAGTTTTCTATGAAGTCCCGCTTAGAGACAAAGGCCTTCCCTAGATGACCTCTTTAGGTATATTCTACTTCTATGAGTAACTTGGAACATTCTTTCAGAACAGTACAAAATTATCCCATTCTTGCTTAACAATAAAATGTAAGATCCTTGAAAACAGGGACTATTGCCTTTTTGTCTTTGTGTCCCCAGCACCTTGAAAAGAAGATCAGTTTTAGCCTGGAAATACTCCCAGCAGCAAACCTATTGAAGAAAAGATTCTGGTATTAAAGGCAAAATTAGGATAAACAAGATCTAATACAGGAACCTCAGGGGCCAAAATAGCAATTTATTCTCCCAGAGTTTTCGCTTGACAGAAGGGACTGAAAGTCCCCTTCATTTAAATTCTGTTTGTGTCTTTCCATCCCAAGTGAGGGGAAGAAGGAACTCTCAGTGAATGGCTTTAACTTTTTTTTTTTAATGAATCATGGCTTCCAGAAAGGAAAATGGGAACACTCCCTGATATTGGATGGAGGGCATCCATTCAGGTATAGGTAGGGATTAATTATACCTAACCCTGATTGAATAGGACCAAGCATATGAACAGAAGTACCACCTTGATGAAAAAAATATGTCCTTTCAGACTGAGTAAGTAAAATCTCAGTCATCCATTTTAATTACCTTTTACAATGTATACTTCAACTAGATCCTGTCCCCATATCTTGTTTTGTCATGAAGATGATTCTGAGGATTTTTTAAAATTTTTATTAGTCAATTTAGAATATTTTTCCTTGGTTACAAGAATCATGTTCTTTCTCTCCTCTCACCTAAACCCCCTCCCATAGCTGATGCACAATTCCACTGGGTTTTACGTGTCATTGATCAGAACCTATTTCCATATTATTGATGTTTGCACTAGCATGCTCGTTTAGAGTCTACATCCCCAGTCATATCCCCATTGACCCATGTGATCAAGCAGTTGTTTTTCTTCTGTGTTTCTGCTCCCACAGTTCTTTCTCTGGATGTGGATAGCGTTCTTTCTCATAAGTCCCTCAGAATTGTCCTGGATCACTGCATTGCCACTAATGGAGAAGTCCATTACATTTGATTGTACCACAGTGTATCAGTCTCTCTGCACAATGTTCTCCTGGCTCTGCTCTTTTTGCTCTACATTGCTTCCTGGAGGTTGTTCCAGTCTCCATGGAATTCCTCCACTTTATTATTCCTTTTAGCACAATAGTATTCCATCACCAACATATGCCACAATGTGCTCAGCCATTCCCCAATCAAAGGGCATCCCCTCATATTCTAATTTTTTGCCACCACAAAGAGTACAGCTTTGAATATTCTTGTATAAGTATTTTTCCTTATTATCTCTTTGGGGTATAAACCCAGCAGTGCTATGGCTGGATCAAAGGGCAGACAGTCTTTTATGACCCTTTGGGCATAGTTCCAAATTGCCCTTCAGAATGGTTGAATCAATTCACAACTCCACCAACAATGCATTAATGTCCTGACTTTGCCACATCCCCTCCAACATTCATTATTTTCCTTTGCTGTCATGCTAGCCAATCTGCTAGATGTGAGGTGGTACCTCAGAGTTGTTTTGATGTGCATTTCTCTGATTATAAGAGATTTAGAACACTTTTCCATGTGCTTATTAATAGTTTTGGTTTCTTTATCTGAAAATTGCCTATTCATGCCCCTTGCCCATTGGGGAATGGCTTGATTTTTTGTACAATTGATTTAGCTCTTTATAAATATGAGTAATTAGACCTTTGTCAGAAGTTTTTGTTATGAAGATTTTTTCCCAATTTGTTGTTTCCCTTCTAATTTTGGTTGCATTGGTTTTGTTTGTACAAAAGCTTTTTAATTTAATGTAATCAAAATTATTTCTTTTACTTTTTGTAATTTTTTCTAACTCTTATTTAGTCTTAAAAATCTTTCCTTTCCAAAGATCTGACAAGTATACTATTCTGTGTTCACCTAATTTACTTATAGTTTCCTTCTTTATATTCAAGTCATTCACCTATTCTGAGTTTATCTTGATGTAGGGTGTGAGACAATCCTGAGTTCTTGAAGGTGTCAATGGAGTGTGATCTCAGGCAAATCTTTAAAAAACTGAAAGATTTTGAGTAGGAATTAAGTTATGAATTCTGCAGGTTATCCAAATATGACTAGTTAACTCGTTTTAGAAAGGTTCATTAATGTAAGACTAGTGACCAAACTATGATTTTTTTTTCCCACAGAAACTAATAAAACAAGTTACTGCAATGTGGAATGGTTCTGCAAAATGAATGTCTGAGCCACAGATGGATGAATTCTAGACCTTGTGCATGACAACAGTATTTTATTGAAAATGAAAAATAACATAATACCTAGTATTGACAGAGTGCTTTAAGGCTCACAGTCAAATGAGATATTTGTAAAGTGCTCAGCACACAAAAAATTATTATCTGATTTGAACTTCACAATGACAAGACTTAGATAAGTTAAGTGACTCTCTCTGTGGGTCAGACAACTGGTATCTCAACTTATATAGCACTTTATAAATTTTCAACTTAAAAAAAAACCAACTATGACCTAATCTCTTCTCACAACAATGTTGTTACCAAAGGAAGGACAGGTATTATTATCCAAATCTGACAGATGAAGAAGCTAAAGGTCAGAAAGACAAAAGCCATACAGTTAGTCAGAAATAAAACCAAATTTGAGCCTTCCAAATATTTTTGGGTCATTTTCCTTCCCACTAAACTGTGCTATCTCCCAGTGTGTCTGCAAAGAAGTACTAGTTTGAGTTGCAACATAAAAATCTCAGGAGTTGGAAATTAAATGTTATCTTTAAGAAAGAAAAAAGTATTAGAAGGGATCATACTCTGGTGTCCAAATGTCTCTGGCCAACAAAATCATCAGATTCCAAGAAGAAACCACTTAAAAGCATTTTTGACTACTCAGTAATTTTTATGTATGATATGAAAAGAACACTGAAATTAAAGTAGGAAAACCTGAGTTCAAATATAGACTCTGATATTCATGTAACCTTAACCAAGTCATTTTTCTTCTTCAGTTTCCTTATCTGTAAAATGATGTTAGAATTGACCATCTCTAATATCCCATCTAGCTCTGAATTCTTTGTTCCTATTAAGTATTTTAGGCAACAAGAGACATAGCACAATTTGAATTCCAAGAATGACTCCTTAGAAATAAGCTAGGTAGGCCTTTGATCCAGCCATAGCCCTGCTGGGTTTGTACCCCAAAGAGATAATAAGGAAAAATACTTGTACCAAAATATTCATAGCTGTGCTCTATATGGTAGCAAAAAATTGGAAAACGAGGGGATGCCCTTTGATTGGGGAATGGCTGAGCACATTGTGGTATATGTTAGTGATGGAATACTATTGTGCTAAAAGGAATAATAAAGTGGAGGAATTCCATGGAGACTGGAATAACCTCCAGGAAGTGATGCAGAGTGAAAGGAGCAGAACCAGGAGAACATTGTACACAGAGACTGATACACTGTGGTACAATCAAATGTAATAGACTTCTCTACTAGCAACAATGCAATGATCCAGGACAATTCTGAGAGACTTATGAGAAAGGACTGTGGGAATAGAAACATAGAAGAAAAACAACTGCTTGTTCACATGTGTCAATGGGGAATGACTGGGAATATAGACTCTAAATGATCACCCTAATGCAAATATCAATAATATGGAAATGGGTCTTAATCAATGACACATGTAAAACCCAGTGGAATTGTGTGTCAGCTATGGGAAGGGGTTGAGGGAAGGGGAGAGAAAGAACATGATTCTTGTAACCATGGAAAAATATTCTAAATCAATTAATTAAATAAAATTTTCCAAAACTGGGGGGGGGGGGGGGAATGAGCTAGGTAGGGAAGGGATTTGAGAAAGAAGGAGGAGAAAGGAAAAAGGAGAAAGGAGAAGAGAATCAGCCGATTTTGTTGTTACCTAGGTAGGCTTTCATAATTGCTTCTTTGCCTTTCCAGGTTCCTACATGGTATCATTTTGAGGAGCAAAAGACCCAAAGGCTCCAAAATACCAACTTTTTATTCTTTCTTTCCCATTCCCCTCTAGTCATTAAATCATCTTTCCCTCATATCTTGCTGGAAATCCTTCTCATTAGAGTCAAAGTTGAATACATCTCCATAGGGCAATTATGAAAATACAGGTATGTTGCCTGAGGTGGAGCCCTGAGCATATGTTATATTAGCATACTTTGGTTAAGTATCACTTTGGAATGTACTGAGAGCCCAGCCTGGAAGAGATGATAGAACAAAAAAGAGTTTCAGTTGGTGGGAGGAGGGAAACAACTTGATGGTGGTAAAACCTGGTATAATGTACTGTTGTGCAAAGATTCTTTTCCTTAAGGAAGTAAAAATCTAGGTTGGGAGGCAAATCAATAGTGGCCCATCCAACACTCCCAAGGTCCTCTTAGCTGTGTTTCACGTGTCAATGTTGGCAGGAGTTCAGAGGAAGAAGGAATCAATGAGAACTGGTTCAGTCAGGAAGAATTTCAGCAAAGAGATGAACTATGCATGAGCTTAGCTTTAGAGGATAAGTGGAAGACAAAGTAGAAGGTATTTTGGGCAGGGCTGAATAGCTTGAGTAAAGGTATGGAAGCTGAAAGAGGCTAGTTTGCTCCTGGGACAGTGAAGAGATTGTTGCCTCTTGGGAAACTACAGAAATAAGCTTGATAGGTTAGATAGGGGCCGAGGAGATTAGAGTTAAAACAGTAGAATGATTGATTGTGGTGATCACTCATGGTTTTGAAAAAGCCTGCAGCAGCTGATGTCATGAATTAATGTGAATATCAAAAGACTTACAACATCAGATATGTGTCACTGTTATTCTTCCCATTGGCTATGCACTAGCTTCCCAGTTAGATTCTTGAATGCCTAACTAGGAGCAAGGGGAAAGCGAGCTTGTCAGGAGCTAATTTGTCCCTAGTTAACATACTCTAAGAGACACTTAATTTAGGAATTTAGATATTTGTTTCAGGGACCATGAATTAACCAACCTAGCAGGAGTTTGAAATTTATTGAGAACTAGGAGGAAAATTATGACGAGAAATTAATTTTGGTTAATTATAGGCATGGTTGGATGTCTTGGTTAAAGTGTCTAGATTTTATCATATTGGTGGTGGGGTTCCAATTGAAGGAGCAAACCCAAGTCCTAAAGCTGACACCATGCCTCTTCTCAACTGCAACCTGCAGGCTAAGTTCTTAGCCTCAGGGTGTCTTCAAGTTGGAAAGGGACTTTAGACTTCATATCTCCTGCCTACTTTAGTAAATAGACATTTAGAGGTTCAGCCTTCTACCTAGTTTAGTAATCTCCTTTATAAACATCTCTGATCATTTCAAAAGTTCATCTTTGATTTAAACAGTTCCAATGGCCAAGAGCTTACTCAAATAAAAAAAAAACAAACCCCAACATCTATTAAGGATCAATAACATGCATGGAATATAAAGACAAAAATGAGACAGTCCCTGCCCTCAAGGAATTAGCATTCTAGGTAAGGCAAGAAGCATCTTTAAGTGCTCACTATGTGCCATTACTGTTCTAAGCTCTTGGGGTACAAATACAAGCAAAAATAAAGAAAGCCCCTGGCCACAAAGAGGTTACATTCTAATTGGGAAGAAAATACACAAAAGAGAGCTAAAAGGAGAGGGAAAATGGTACCCGGAGGGGAGATGAAAGTCAGGAAAGTCAGAAATTGAGCTGGGAGAAGAATGAAGCTAATCTGGGCCCCTCCCCAAAATGGAAGCCATGGAAGAAATTCATCAATGCAAGAAGAGGACCAATATGGTGGAGGGATGTTCCTGGATGAAAAGACCTCAGAATCTGAGGCAAATTCTAGAGTGATATTGCAACTGAGATATGGTGATGAAGTCCAGAGAGTTAGAAATGGGGGTGACAGAGGGGGAAGATAGCACATATATTATATACATAAATTTCTTTGGCCCTTAAGCATGAAACATAGATTCATCTGTTTGACACTTGAAGCCCTTCCTTTTAGCTCCAACCTATCATTCCAGGCCAGTTACATATTCATTTCTCCCCCTCACACATTATACATTCTAGGCAAATGGGACTACTTGGTGTCCCCCATTCAGGACAATCTATCTCTTACCTCTTGCCTTAGCATGGGCTGTCTCTCCCCTGTGCCTGGAGCATTCTCCCTCCTGAGCTTACCCCCTTTGCAGTCCCTAGTTTCCTACAGTTTAGGGAACATTTCTTCCTACAAGGGGTCTTTCTTGATTCTCCCAATTGTTGGTGAGTCACCATGGCCTCTGAATATATTTCATAATTAGTTATCTCTGTACATAGTTTTCCTCAGTAGACTATTGGTATCCTCTGGCATGTTGCAGGGTACAAGGCATTAGCAGGTGCATAATGAATGCTTATTGAACTAAAATAAATTGGAACAAATCAAGGGGAAAGTGTTTGGGGATCATAGATTTAGATGGGGAAGGGATTATGAATTTATGTATACATAAGGATTATGAACTATATGTATATGAACTTTCACATAAAAGAAATCTAGTCCAGAGGACCAGAAAAGTGCCCAAGAGTAGTAATTAATTGAGGAAGAATTCAAACCCATGTACTCTGACTCTAAATCTACTCTTCCTTCCATTGACTGGCTCCTTCTCTCAACTAAATGGGAGGCAGACACAAATAAGAGAAGGGCTGGAGATGGTTGTTGTCATGTTCTGGGTAGCAAATATAATAAATAAACCATTCCTAAGCAAGATATCATTCTGACCTCACCCAAATGATCATTTTGGCCTCCAATCCTTGCTTTCTCTTCTTCTGAACACTTACTTAATTAGGGCCAAAGACAACGGGGAGATTTACAAGCAGACTGAGCTATGTTAAAAATAACAGCAAGATATTTAAGCCCAACCCCTCATTAAGTTCACTAGAGCCCTTGAGCAAGCTGATCTCAAGAGAAGAGAAGCAATTAATTGAGAGTAAGCAAAGCTGAGGCTGCTGTGATTATGTCACATTTTACCAAAGTCCTTGAATGTTGTTGATGCATTCTTCAGCCTAGATAACTTTGGAAGGGGGGTAGGAATATTTACATGGCTCATCTGTTGATCCAGTGATAAAGTGCTGGGTCTGGGATCTATAATACTTGGATTTTAAATCCAGTCTTAGAGTCTGACTAGCTCTGGGACCCTGGGCAAGTCGTTCAACCTTTATTTGCCTCAGTTTCTTCATTTATGAAATAAGAATAATATCAAGAGCACCTGCCTCCTACAGTTGTTGTAAGAATCAAATGAGATACAATATATAGTATTTTCCACACCTGAAAGCACCATGTTAACATTTGCTATTATTATTCTCATCATCATTATTATCTACTTTATCTTGTTAGGGTTGGCTGTGAGGTCCACAATGTCTCTTGCATGATATTCCATTTCATTAGGCCCTCATGATCTCAGCTGGACTATTTCAATGGCACATTAATGATATCTCCGCTTCAAGTCTCTCTCCATTCTGGTCTACCTTACACAAGGTTCAAAGATGATTTTCCTTAAATATTGATCTGATCAACTCACTTCTCTACTGAATTAATTCCAGTGACTCCCCATTGGTTCTAGTATAAAACACAAACTCCTCTGTTTGGCTTTTAAAGTCCATTATAACATGGCCCCAACCTCTGTTTCTAGTCCAATTACTCATTATTAGGCTTCTTATACTCTGACCTTTCTCAGTTCTTCACACATAGCGCTCCACCTCCCACCTCCTTTCCTTTGCAATGGTCTCATCCTATGCCTAGAATGCACTCTCTTCTCACATCCAACTCATAGCATCACACATTTTTTTCAAGGTCCCAACTCAAGTACCGCCTTCTATAACTGGCCTCTCCTGATATCTATACTCCCAATCACAAATACTTACCTCCCTAAATATCTGGTATTTATACTATTGGTATTTTGTATTTATTCCAATGGGGTTATTCTTTCTAATTTATGAAATGGAGGATTGACCAACAAAGGCCCAAATCTTGGAACATGCACAAATATTCTCTGCTTGCTTCCAATCCAAAATCATGGACATTTTGGTGAGCCTACTTCTAGCCATGAATGACTAAAGGGGTAGTATTGTGTAATGACTTATATCCAATCATCTACCATTGCTTGGAGTCATCCAGATTCTTCTGGCTACTGCTACTGGCTACCATGGACTGTGTTTCCAACTTTAGTTGCCAATGGAACCTCTGATGGAACCTCTAGATCTACTGAAGTCACCATGGGCACTCTCCATCTCAGGATACTCATCCAGTTAAAATTAAGAAAGAATATTTCCATTAAGATAATAGAATTTCGCAGCATCCTAATGTTTTTGATGTTTTGTCTTATTTATATTTTAGATCTTGGATATGTGTAAAATATTCCCTTTGAACTTAAAAAAAAAGAGGTTTTATATTATTACTAGAGGAGACAATGATGATGGAATTATCAGACCATAGATTTAGAGCTTCAAGGGACCTCAGAAGTCAGATGACCCAAACTCCTGCTTTCTACAAAGAAGGAAACTGAGTATCAGTTTCAAAATTTCACAAGTTCTTGTTCATCATTTGAATGAGACCAACGACATTAAGATGAATAATAGGTGATGTCTTGACTTGCTTGTGAATTTGATTTAAGTGCAGAGTTGCACAGAGGTGTCAGTCTCACTTTTTCTTCCAGGGTAATTGGTATCTAATGGCAAAAAGAAGTCAAAATGACTGGTGAAGGCCCACACAGTGCATGACTTTTATTTCTAACCAAGCTCTGGGCACTTCACAACTCCTGCTTTAGCTGCCATCATGGCTGTTGCACAGATTATAGGCATCCCTCTTACTCATCAACAGATTGGAGGCCCATTGGCTACCCTCAAACTATTTTGGCCCATCTGCCAAGATGGTTTCTTGGAGTACGGCCACTGCTTATGGTAGAATTTCTTGGAGCCACAGGTGAGAGTTAAGTAAAAGGTAAACCCCAAAGGTAGATGAGCAGCCCTGAAAAAGGTTTGGGAAGCCCTTACACCAGAAGCATTGGTTCTCCCAGAGCACCCCATGTACTCCACTGAAATAATCGGCATCAGAAGTGGGATCTGAGCCCAAGTCCTCCAACTCTTCAGTGCAACCAGTGCTCTCCCTATGGTAACACACTAGTGTCTTTCTCACATCATCTTATTTTTTAGCAAAGCAGTTTTCAGTCTCTAAGTTCAGAATCTGTCTGAAAACCCTGTGAGAGAAGAGCCTTCTCACCGCTATTTAGATGGGACTGTAGGAAGATGGTGGCATTCCAGGGTTAGACCAACGAGTGATGAAAATTTTCAGGGCTAGCCTACTCTGTATGCTTTTGATCCAGAGGGGCTTAAGAATATAAAAATCAAAACTCTCTTTTTCCTTATTTGCTAGTAAATTGAAGGAGTGTGTCATGGTATTTTAACATTAACTTATCGCATATATTTGTGTTGGCTTGGTGATTAGAATCCTGATGGAAAACAGGTGGTTATTTAAGAAGCTAGTGCTAAGGACGTAAGGAGTTATAAGAGAATGCTTTTGGAAAATATTTGGTTAAAGCAGGGGTTCATAAACTTTTTGTGTGTGTGTCCTGGATCCCTTTGGCAATCTGGCAAAGTCTATGGACTCCTTCTCAGGATCAGTTTCTAAATACATAAAATAAAATACATAGGATTATGAAGGAAAGCAATTATATTTAAATATAGTTGTCACAATATTTTTTTTTAATTCATGGGACCAAATTTAAAAACTTTGGAGCTAAAAGAATGCTTTCAATAAGATACAAGATTCTGTATTTTGCGATTTGGAGGGTGGCTATAGTCAGCTCAGGTGTCTTTATAAAAGAGGAAAACTAAAGGTGTCCTTGGACAGTCTGTATGCAGTTAGGAAATGGATTCCTTTACTACCCCACACTCCCCAGAGCTGTCAGACGGAGTATATTGTAATTGAAAATTTTCAAGGTATGAGATCACAAATTATAGTAAAAAGATCTATCCCATGACTCATTTTGGTAAGAAGAAGCCCCTGGGATCTAGAAAGCTATGCCAATAGAGTACAAGTCTCTGGCAGGTCCCAACAAGCTGGAAATACTTTGGCCATTGAATCAATATTTAATTGCCTCATGAGGGCAATTATGGTAGAGTAGAAATAGTGATAGATTTAGAGCCATTGGTTTTGAGTTCTAATTCTGGACCTTAGGCAGATTCTTTCACCTTTGATCAAGTTTCCTTATTTGTCAAGTCAAGTCAACAAGCATTTATTGGCCATTTTGTTCCAGGCACTGAAATAGTGCTGGGAATAAAAAGAAAAGCAAAATCAGTTCCTGCCTCCAAGGAACTGCAACATGAAGATGTGGAACTAGATAAACTCTGAGGTCCCTTTCAATTCTAAGCCTGTCAACCTATGAATAAAGAAAAACAATTGAAGAAAACAAATCACCTCAGCTGACAGTTTATGTTAGCCACCTGTACTCTTTTATCTTCCACTTTTCTACAAAGGGATGTAAAGTGTAATTTATGACCTGAACTATGATTGGTAATTTCACTTAAACAGTTAGATTGCCATTAGGTGTTGTTTTCATTTGTTTTATTGTAGGCTTTGTGTAAATTACTCACCAGGTTCTGCTTACTTTGCATCAGTTTATAGACATCTTTCCAAACTTCTCTGAATTCTTTACATTCATCATTACTCAGGATACAATAGTGTTCTATCATAGCCATATAGCACAATTTCTTCAGTAATTTTCCAAATAGACAGTATCCATTTTGCTTTCTGTACTATGATTTTAAAAGAATCTTTCAGAATATAGGAGTTCTGCTTTTCAAATTTGAATTTTTTATTAATAGTACCAAAGTCAAAAAATAAGGTACTGTATATGCAAAAGGTACTTGTTAAATTCCTAAATATATATGGTAGGTACCCCATGCTATAAAATTTTGGAGAGAACATGAATGGCTCATCAAGAATAGAGAATAAAAAAAAAACTGAGATTAGTTTGTTTTGGTTGCTGTTTGAAGAGAAGAGGGAGAAATGGGAGTTTAGACTAACCAAAAAAAAAAAAATCTAACCTGATGTTCCTTTAGGAGTTTTAGGTGGATCCAAGAAAGGAAAGGGGTGAGGGATGGAGAAGAGAATTCTTGGAGGAAGGCAAAGAAACCTGTGAGGCTGTGCGACCCATAGCCTGATTATAGGAAAAGAAACAAGCATCAAATGAAATGGAGAGAAACTAGTCCTGACAGAAACAATAGGGAGTTTGTGGAGATTTGTAATAAATGTTGGGTTTCTTATAACACTAGATAAGAGTAGAAGTGATTATATTATTTTAGAACTATTTATTTGAGAACTCCTAATTATAAAATTCATAGCTTTGTCCAACAAATATAAGTAATAATACTAAATATTTAAGTAGTGCTTAAAAATTGGCAGACGATTTCCATACATTATCCCTTTTCAGCCTCACGACAACCCTACAAAGTACTGTAGTAATTGTTATTTCCATTTGACAGGATATAAAACTGAGGTTAGCATAGGTGAAGTGATTTGCTTAAGGTAAAACAATTAGTTGAGAGGTAAGAGGTAAGAACCCAGGTCTTCTTGACTCCAAATTAAACATGATATCTACCACAAAGTATCTGCTATGATCCAGGCATTCTAATTAGACAGTTGGATTTAATAAAGTATAGGATATGGCCCCTGTCCTCATTCAGCTTACAGTCTAGGAGGGGACATAAGACATTTCCAAATATCTATAATAAAGTTATGGTGTGAGAAAAGGATGTGAAGTAACAGACTGTGGAAACTGGCAAAATATAGTCCTTGTAACCTTTGTCTCAGGTCAAAGGGATGAAAATCTACACTATGATTTGGCTCAAAGCTTGCCTTCATTTCTTCTGCAAACAATTGATCTATTAACCCACGTAATTATGTGTGGGTGGGGACAATCTAGAACTATTCACATGACTGTGGGAGACCTTCATAAAATAAGTCCTCTTCATAAAGCTCTGCATCTCAACTCCCTTTTAAGTCAATGCTTTGCTAATTAAGTACTTGCTACTCCTTCAGTTGAGTAATTAACCCCAACCTTATACCAGGTATCTCTTTTTCTCCTTCCCTTTTTCTTCGTTTTGCTTTAACCTAGTAATTTTGGCTGAAGTAGAAAGGAAAAAGGAATCTGAAAACACATTCCTATTTCAAAGGCCAGCTTTCCACACATGGGTCCAACGTATTAGAGAATGAATGGCTCTTGGATTCTCCATTAACAGTAATAATCAGCAATGTCTCAAACTAGGAATCTGCAGGTGAAGCATGGGTCTGCAGAAGGAATGTGTTTCTCATTAGAGACCTCGAAAACGTGCTTTGTGCACCATCTGGGAAAGAAAAGAGAAGACTGCTAAGTGAGAAATTTCTTTTAATAAGCCCAGTGTTCCCCATTGTGGCTTTGTCCTCTTTACCTATAAAGCTCACTTGGCATTTGGTTTTTCCAATTCTTCCTTCTTCTCTCTTAAAAAAAAAAAGGCCCTAAATGTCTGTTTAGTACAAATTCAGTTGTGGGGAAAAAGTAGTTGGGATAATGGTTCCACTTCAAGAGTCCTGGTGTTGGCCTGGGGTTCAGGGGAATGTCACACTGGAGATATAGTTTGCCAGAAGATTGTAATGGATGAAGATCATGGTTGCTGCAAGTAAGAAGTATGCAGTATGCATCACAACTCCCCACTTCCCATCCTATGTTCAACCTACCAGATATCTGAGCCTCGCATCAGTGTCTTCAGTGTCTTCTTATTGGCAGACTGGTGGGAAGAACAAAAAAACCCCAAGCTTCCCTTTAAAAAGGGCTCAGAAACCCAGCCAACTCTTCATTTCCTACCAACCTATCTCTGTGGATTCAGTTCCACCATCACCTTCCTCCCTTTTCTCCCCAGGAAAAACTTATCACTCAGAAACTCATCACCATGGACATGGCATCAGTTTTGGTACTCCTACCTCATCAATGTCTACCCTCAGTTGCTTCTGCCCCTCTAATTGGAGGATGGGAGTAAAGAGCTCCTCCCAAGGTTCCATTTTGAAAAGTCTAGCAACTCTATGTCATTTCCTTACTCCTTAGATACAACTACCATCGCCTTGCCCCCACCCTCCTTTTACATGTAATATAATGGAGGAACCATTAGATTGTAAGCTCCTTGAGAGCAGGGTACCCCAACACTTTCTATAGTACCTAGCATATTATAAATGCAAAATAAACAATTTTATGTATATTTTCTGTAAGACACAAAATGTGATAGGAAAAACAGTTTTCCTCCTCTAGAGGGGGACAGAAGTCTCTCAGCTAGATAGAAAATTCTGTCTCAGACACTGAGCCAATGAGTTACAGAAGAAAGAAGTCAAGTTAAACCAAAAACAGTTCAGAAAAGACCATAATGATGTCTAGGTGTGAGAAAGTATGGGCAAAAAACCCTATTTCCTTCATCATTTGGGGCTGCAAGGAGAAGAACCTTTTGAAAGAAGACCAGCTTTCTTGAGAAAAATGTGTACAATTTAATTTCATATCCATAATATAATATGCATAATTAATTGTGTATAATATGTATATATACACATTCTATATTATTAAGAATTTTTAACCTATTAGGAAGATAAGAACAAAGACAAAAATGGTAAAGCCCCAGATATTTAGATTAGATTCTAGGTTTAAGATATTTAAGCTGAATATCAGCTTGTTATTAGTTTGGGGTGTATATAATATAAACATGCCTACAGGCACCAGAGATGGGTTTTTTGCACTTTGCATTATACCCAACTTCCATTTTTGCTCTGTTTTCTGTTTGAGTCACTAAATCTCTGAGTAGATTTTCATAGGTGGAGTTCCTTCCGTGCATGATATTTTCAGAGTTTTTCTTGTCTATGCCCCATTCACCCTTGATGCATGAGATGATTCATTTTTACCCTTTCAAGTGGTAACAGTGACATACATGGAAGTAAGATAACCTTTGAACATATATAAACTGGCAGTAGCCAGTACTGAATATGATTAGTAAACAAACATTTATTAAGCACCAAATTTGTGTTCTACATTATTTTTTAACTTAATTATTTCCTGCTTTTTTAAAGATCCATTTCCTTTTCTTCCTGCCTCTTCCTACATTGAACAGAAAGAAAAGAAAAACAAAACCCAGGTAATATGCATAGTCACACAAAATAAATTCCCATATGGCCAGCTACAAAAAACACATCTCATTCTGCACCTCCAAAACCTCTTAGTTTGGATGTGGGTAGCATGCTTCATTATTGGTCCTCTGGAATCTTTGGTCATGTTGTTGGTCCAAGTTCTTAAGATTTTCAAAGTTGTTTGCCTTTTTAATGCTGTTGTATTGGTTCTTCTCATTTCTGCAAAATTTCATGTCTTCCTAGTTTTCTCTAAATCCATTCTTTTCATTCATTTTTTTAACCCGTATCTTTTGTCTTAGACTCAATACTAAGTATCAAGTCTAAGGTAAGGGCTAGACAACTGGAGTTAAATGACTTGCCCAAGATCACACAGATAGGAAGTATCTAAGGCCAGATTTGAACCTATGTCCTCTCAACTCTAGTTCTGGTACTCTATCCACTGTGTTACCTGTCTCCTTTTCATTATTTCTTACAGCAAAATAGTATTCTGTGACATTCAAATACCGTAATTTGTTTAGCCACTTCTCCAACCAATGGGCAGCCCCTTGGTTTATAGTTCTTTCCCACCACTGACTTGCTGTAAGTATTTTTATAAAAAGGGGTCATTTTTTCCCCTTCTTTGATGTCTTTGAGGTAGTAGTAGTACTGCTGAATAAAAAGGCATACATGGTTTAATAACTTTGGGGGCATAGTTACACGTCATTTTTCAGAATGACTTGACCAATTCACTGCTCTACCAAACAGGGCATTCAAATATCTGTTTTCCTATCATTCTTCAGATGTGTCTTGGGCACCATGGAGAATATAAGAAAAAATATGAGGCACAATTTTTGTTCTAAAGGAGCTTGCCTTCTAGTTCAGACCACTATGTCAATAGTGAACAGTAAGAAAATATATAGGAGTACGAGCAGTAGTGAGTCTTAATGTATTTACATATGTTGACATTGGAGTCAGGTTCAAGTCCTTCCTTTGATACTCACCACCTGGGTGACCATGGTCAAGACATCTAACTTCCGAGCTAACCAGGCAACTCACTTAAGAGTGCACAAGGAGTGCAAAAATGAAGAATACAAGAGTCCTTGGTCTCAATCAATCAATAATCAATCAACAAGTATTTATTAAGCATTGAATATGTGCCAGATATAGTGCCAAGCTCTGGGAAGACAAAGAAAAAAAAACAATCCCTACTTTCAAAGTTACTGCAGGAACCACATTCATAAATAATACATACAACCTCCGATTGGGGAATGGCTGAACAAATTGTGGTATATGTTGGTGATGGAGTACTATTGTGCTCAAAGGAATAATAAAGTGGAGGAATTCCATGTGAACTGGAACAACCTCCAGGAAGTGATGCAGAGCGAGAGGAACAGAACCAGGAGAACATTGTACACAGAGACTGAAACACTGTGGTACAATCGAATGTAATGGACTTCTCTAGTAGCAGCAATGCAGTGATCCAGGTCAATCCTGAGGGACTGATGAGAAAGAACACTGTCCACATCCAGAGAAAGAACTGTGGGGGCAGAAACAGAAGAAAAACAAATACTTGATCATATGGGTCAATGACACATGTAAAACCCAGTGGAATTACACATTGGTTACAGGAGGGGGTGGGGAAGGGGAGGGAAAGAACACGAATCTTGTAACCATGGAAAAAATATTCAAATTAATTAAATAAAATTTTCCAAATAAAAAATAATAATACATACAAGATACAGACTGAGTAGGTGGAGAGTAGCCTTAGAAGGAAAGTCATTAACAATTGGATAAAGGCTTCCTGTAGAAGGTAGGACTTGAACTGAGTCTTGAAGGAAGTCAGAGATTCTAAGATGGGGAAGTGATAGAGGACAGCCTTCCAGGCATAGGGAACCAGCAGTGTGAAGGAACAGGGTTGGGAGATAGAGAGATGGGCATGGGTAAGCAACAGCAAGTGGACCAATGTGGCTGAACCATATTTCACGTAAAGGGCCATAATGTATAAGAAGATTGGAAAGATGGGGGCAGCTGGGTAGCTCAGCGGATTGAGAGTCAGTCTTAGAGATGGAAAGTTCTAGGTTCAAATCTGGCCTCAGACACTTCCTAGCTGTGTGGCTCTGGGCAAGTCACTTCATTCCCAATGTCTGGCCCTTATCACTCTCCTGCCTTGGAACCAATAATTTGGGGGGCATAGTTGCATTGGCTCCAAGAAGGAAGGTAAGAGTTGTTTTGTTGTTTATTTTTTATAGAAGATTGGAAAGATAGTCTCAAGAGGGTTTAAGTTCAATTTAGAGAAAACATCATGCACACAGAAAAATAAAAAGAAACAAAATACGAAGGTGTTTGTCAGGGAAGGGCACTAGTGCCTGGGGAGGTAAGGATGGGCCTCACGTAAGACTTGTACTGAGCCTTGAAGAAAACCAGAGATTCTCTAAGATGGAAGTGAGGAAGAAGTGAATCTCAGGCACATGGAAAGACCTGTTCAAAGTTGCTGAGTTAAGAGTCTGGAACGTCTCGGATGGAGAATTTGGCTGAAGTGTTTTCCGCACCTCGAGTTCCCTACAATGATGACACTGGAGATCTAAACCTAAATGGGCTACACCACTGTGCCCTTTCTGGACCTTACTTTCCTCACTGGTAAAATGAAGAGTCTGGACTAGACTCTGAGGTTCTTTCTAGCTCTAGAGCTGTAATCCTATAGCCTGGATTCAAATTCTAGTTCCACTGCTGTGACCTTGTAGACCTGTGTCTAAGGTCTACTTCATTTATATCTTCTATGTTAGCCCTTACATCTGAAGTGCTAGCCCTCCCTCACTCCATGCACTCCAGGCTTTTCTAGGGCTATTCATCCACCTTTATTTTTTTTTCCTTTTTTTCCCTAGGCAATGGGGGTTAAGTGACTTGCCCAGGGTCACACAGCTAGGAAGTGTCTGAGGCCATATTTGAACCCAGGACCTCTCATCTCTAGATCTGGCTCTCAATCCACTGAGCCACCCAGCTGCCCCCTATTCACCCACCTTTAGAGTCTACCTGACATCCAACTCTTACCTGTGGCTCCAAAAAGCTGCCACACATGCAGCAGCAGTTACATCCCAGTAAAACCATCTCAGCAGATGGGCTAAACCAGGCAACAGGCTTTAAATCTTTGATCTAGGGGGATGTCTACACCAAGCACGAGAAGATTTCTCCTTGCCAAATGAATGGGTGCAAATAACCTGTTCCAACAGGAATGAAGGCAGCTGAAGCAGCTGCTGAGGAGCACTTGGAGCTTGGTCAGAAACTGAGGACTCCAACGTCATCCGTTGCATTCCAGGCTGTCGCCATTCATCCTGACTTTTGTCTTGCTATTGGACTTTGATGACTCTAGAAGAAAGAGTGAGACGGACAACTGTGCAACTCTGACTCTCAAATCCAGCTGATGCACAAGTCACGACAGTGCTTGGTGATGGCATTGGACCACATAGAAAATGAAGATTGGACAACAAAGTTAATTTTTATTTTTTAATTGAAATTTTTATTTAATTAATTAATTTAGTATATTTTTCCATGGTTATATGATTCATGTTCTTTCCCTCTCCTCCTCCACCACTCCTGTCCCTTCTCCCCCCAGTAGCCAATTACACTGGATTTTACATGTGTCAGTGATCAAGACCTATTTCTATATTATTGATAATTGCTCTAGGGTGATCAAACTTATTTTTTTCCTAACCCTTAACTTCTACTTTAGAATCAATACTGTGTATTGGTTCTAAGGCAGAAGAGCAGTAAGGACTAGGGGGTCAAGTGACTTGCCCAGGGTCGCATATCTAGGAAGTATCTGAGGTCACATTTGAACTCAGGACCAACTGTCTCTAAGCTTGGTCCTCAATCCACTGAGCCATCTAGCTCCCTCCTCTAACAACAAATAATCAAACAACAACAAATCTTGTATATACCTATTCATGAGCATGTTTCCTGCAGTAGTTTCCTTAAAGTCAGGGGCTGCTTTTGCTTTTTTTCTTTATTTCCCCATAACATGGAATTGTGCCTGGTACATAGTAAATACTTAATAAATAATAATAAATAAACACTTAAATAATAATAATAATAATTAACTAATAATAAAATTAAAAAGCAATAAACAAATTTTAAAATTTGTTATTTTAACAAAATTGATCAATTGAGGTCAGGATAGATGATAGCTAGAAAGAAAGACAGATAAGTGACAGAAAGATAGATGATGGAAAAATAGATAGATAGATTGATGAGAGACAGAGAGACACAGAGAGAGAATAGATATGTAAGTGGTAAATTGGGGAAGGCATGATAGGGTTGGGGAGAGAAGGTACTAAGTGGACATTGGAAAGGAATTTGGAGAAGAAAATCCAGTGAGGTCTGGAATAGTCTGAGAATATTTTTATGGGGAAGAGTCTAGGCACAAGGAATTGGTTAGCATGTTAAGAGATAGAAGGAAAGAAAGCGAAGGCATTCCAGAGTAGAAGGAGATCAAGCATAGCTTGCTGGTGGCTGACCATGCAGGATTTAATTCTGACTGAATGAGGGGTGCATGAACCTAAAAGTCACAAAAGCCAGAATAAAAGTTCTCTCTTGAAGCTGGAGCACCACCAAAGGAGGAGTCCTGGGGGCCACCCACATTTCTCTTCAAACACACCTCTACACAACAGCCCACATTTGGAGATGTCTTGACATTTCCCCCACATCTTAACAGTCTGTAGTAGACGTGGTTTTGTTTTGCCTTTTTTGTCTAACCTCCATATTTTCCACTTCTAGTCATCTGTGTAGCTTCCAGAAATGCCTAGTATAATCCCTCTGAGTACTTTTATTAATCTTTCTGGAACTCTCTCAGCAAAATGAAGAGCTGGGCTAAATAGGCTCTAAGGTTTTTTCTAGCTCTAAAGTTATATTTCCATGTCCTTGATTCACATCCTGTTACCTGCGTGACCTTAAGCAAATCATTTAATCTCTATGGTCTCAATTTACTCCTCTGCAAAATGAAAGGGTTGGACTAACTGACCTCTGAGGTCCCTTCCTGCTCTAAATCAAATATCCTAAGAATCTGGAGCAATGGGAAAGCTAGATGGCACAGTGTGTAGAGCACTAGGCCTGGAGTCAAGAAGACTTGAGTTCAAATCCCACTTCAGACACTTAGTAATTGTGCAACCTTGGGCAAATCACTTAATCTTGCTTGCCTCAGTTTCCTCATATGTAAAATGAACTGGAGAAGGAAATGACAAACTAGTCCAGGATCTTTGCCAAGAAAAATGCCAAATTGGGGTCAACAAAGAGTCAAACAAGAAAACAAGAAAGAATCTGGAACAGATAAAATGAGAAAACAATAGAAAACAAATGAGTCCAGCGATATTACTGACTAAAGCTAATCAAATTTCTGACACACATACATAATTAAGATTAGGAAGTACTAGAGATCAAAGGAATGATAGGAAATGGGGAGGGGGCGTGGTCCCACCCTAACACGGGATTGGTACAATTCAAGACCAATCCCATGCCAGGAAGTAGGGGGCATGGTCCCTCCCTAGCATGAAATTGATTCATTTAAAACCAATCCCATGCCAGGAAGTAGGGAGGAGGGACCCCTGTGGCATGCTGGGGTATGCAATCCCCTGGCCCCAATATTTTTAAAACCCACACTAAACACATTTTTGTACATTTATACATATATACATACACATTTATATTCCTTATCTGTAAAATGGTAGCACCTACTAAAAAATCAATGGCATCTACCTCCCAGGATTGTTATGAGAATAAAATGAGATCATATTTGTGAAGAGCTTTGCAAACCTTAAATTGATATATAAATGCCAGCTATTTTAGGGGGAGGAGAAAAATAATAGTTTATATAGTGTCTATTATGTGCTAAGTACTTTATAAATAATATCTAAATTAATTTATTATTATTTTAAAATAACTTAAAAAAATTAAAAGCCTGTGCTGAGTGCTTTGTAAATATTATCTAATTCAATTTTTCATTATTTTAAAAATAACTTAAAAAGATTAAAAACCTGTATTGAATGCTTCATACATATTATCAAATTTAATTTATTACATTTAAAATATCCTTAAAAAATTAAAAACTTAGGCTGAATGCTTTATAAATATTATCAAATTTAATTTACTATTTTTAAAATAACTTAAAAAATAAAAAACCTGTGCTGAGTGCTTTATAAATATTATCTAATTTAATTTATTAGTAGTTTTATTTGAAAGGATTGATGAAGTGGGGGAGAAGGGAGCTCCCATGAGCTAGGTGAAGAGAGTGACAAACTTAGAGTCAAGATTTGAATCAAACACTGGTTATGTGACTCTGGGCAAGTCACTTAATCTCTACCTCAATTTTCTCATCTGTAAAATGGGGATAATAATTGCACTTATATCACAGGATTGTTGTGAAGACAAAATTAAATAAAAGCATCTTGCAAATTATAAAACTTTATATAAATGCTAGCTATTTTCCTTATTTTCCTTCAACTCTTGGTCATCTATAATTCTGAATGGGTGAGTTCACAAAGGCCAGCTCTGCCTTCATATTAATAGTCTGGAGCCCCATAGAAACACATCACTTCACTGTATTTGCCCTATGAGTGAAAACTATCTGGGAGGGATATTGTGAGCCTCCAAGGAGCACAGATGGAAAAATGCTTTGGGTAGTGTAAAGTGATATATGATTCTCCTCAGGTGGGGGCTGGGAGATCTAGATCTGTGTTTCCATTCACGTAGAGAGCTCCTGATGAAGCCTTTCTTCTATAAATGCTGATCAGCAATTTCTCTGCACCTTAGAGTCTTAGAGAGATGTCTTAGAAACTGAGAAGGAAAACCACTGGTCCAGTGCAACACAGCCAATCAGTGTCAAAGGCAAGACCTGAACCCAGGTCTTCCCAACTCCAAGACAGGAGATCTATCCCCTGCTCTCTTAGTGGGTTATCTATGAATGATAGGTATCAAATTACAGAATTATAGATTCTTGCAACAGAAAGGGATCTTGGAGGTCATCCAGGCCAATGCTCTCATTTTACAGGGGGGTAAACTAAGGCATAGTGGTTATGTGACTTGTTCACAGTCACACAGCTAGTATCTAAGGTAGAATCTGAACTCAGATTATCCTGACTCTTACTCTAATGTCCTCTGCCATATGTCAGACAAATGTCTACCTCTGGACCAAGTACAAAGAGGGTGTTTTGTTTTGTTGGGAAAAAAAAAAAGGTAAGGCCAGCTAGGGGGCTCAGGGAGAGCCAGACCTGGAGACAGGAAGTCCTGGGTTCAAATCTGGATTGAGACACTTCCTAGCTACATACCCTAGGCAAGGCACTTAACCCAAGTTGCCTACCCCTTTCTGCTTTTCTGCCTTGGAACCAATTTTAAGGCAGAAGGCAAAGGTTTTTGAAAAGAAAAAAGAAAGGCAGCTGAGGAATGGCTCCTTCACAATTGTAACAGGATTTAACTAACCTAATCCATTCTTTAGTTAAGACTGCATCTGTCTTAAGTTTCTACCAGATGAGGCTTAGAAATGCCACGTTATTAAATCCTCACAAAAGTGCAATCTAGACTTCAGAGTGACCTAGTGGGTGATTGACTGAAAGCGCCGGTACAATGGATTCTGTGGGAAATAGTACTACAAGCAGAGCTGAAACACTGTTTAAATTACTCAACCTCTGCAGCCTCTGTGCTCTGGACACTTGCCCGGAGCCAAAAATTCAATTCGAAGCATCATATGAGGAGAGCTCTGGGAAATATGTCTGGCACTGACAGCCCTTTCTCACCTGACCATATTAGACCAAAGAGGCAGAGCTGAAGAGAAACTGGAACAACTGTTAAGATTCCAGGACCCAAGAGAGGAGAGCAAAGAATGGGGGCGTGGGGACAGAGTGCTCATCCCTGCTTATAAACCTTGCTTTAAAAAGAGGATGGATGATTTAGACCCACAGCCCTTAAAATGCTCTGTCTGCAAGCCGTGTCTGTGTCAAAAACAACCTATAAACTTGCTACTGCCAAAGAAGGGTATTCCAGGGCTCTCTGGCTCTCTAAGTTCATTTTTTAAAAATTGATTGCTATTTTCTGTTTTCTGATAAGGAGTTTGGGGGGGGGGGGAGGAGAAGGAGAGAGGGAAAGGGAGAGAAAGAGAGGAGAGAGTGAGAAAGGGGAGAGAAAGGAAGAGGGGGATGACAGAGAGAGAAAGAGAGGAGAGAGGGAGAAAGGAGGGGAGGGAGAGAGAGGGAGGAAGGGAGAAGAAAGAAGGAGGAAGAGAGAGGGAGAGGAGAGAGAGAGGAAGGGAGAGGGGGAGAGGGAGAAAGGGAGAGAGGGAGGGAGGAGGAAAGGGAGGGAGAGGGAGAAAGGAAGACAGACGGGGAAAGAGGGAGAAAGGAGGGGAGGGAGGGGGGGAGAGAGAGAGAGAGAGAGAGAGAGAGAGAGAGAGAAGGGAGAGAGAGAGAGAGAGAGAGAGAGAGAGAGAGAGAGAGAGAGAGAGAAGGGAGAGAGAGAGAGAGAGAGAGAGAGAGAGAGAGAGAGAGAGAGAGAGAGAGAGAGAGAGAGAGAGAAGGGAGAGAGGGAGGGAGGGAGAGAGGGAGAGGAGAGAGGGAGAAATGAGAGGAGAGAGGGATAAAGGACAGAGGGACAGAGAGAGGGATAGGAGAGAGGGAGGGAGAGAGGAAGAGGGAGAGAGGAAGATGGACAGGGAGAAAGGAGAAAAGGAGGGAGAGAGGGAGGGAGGGGGACAGAGAGAGAGAGAGACAGAGAGACAGAGAGACAGAGAGACAGAGACAGAGAGAATCTATAGTACTGGGAAAGAGGAAGAATTGAAGCATTAGTTGACCATATGCCTTCCTTCAATTGGTAGGTTTCCAGAAGTAAAGATCATGGAGAAGAATGAGAACCTTTAGGTGAAATACATGGAGAGGCACACATTCGATCAAGGTATTCTAATGAAGGAGCAACACTTCCAGTACTATTGGGTTACCAGTGTCTTCTAGTAATGTTATTGTATTGCTCCCACTGAGTCTCTTCCCTGCTAGTCTTATACAATATGCAATCTACGCTAGATTTGGATGTGTGAACATGACACATGGAGTCTTTTTTTAAAATCCTTACCTTCTTCTGCCTTAGAATCAATACTATATATGGAAATAGGTCTTGATCAATGACACATGTAAAACCCAGTGGAATTGCTCCTTGGCTCTGGGAGGGGGGTGGGAGGAGGGGAGAGAAAGAACATGAATCATGGAACCATGGAAAAATATTATAAATCAATTAATTAAATAAAATTCTCAAAAAAAAAATAGAATCAATACTATATATTATTTCCAAGGCAGAAGAGTGGTAAGGGCTAGGCAATGGGGGTTAAGTGATTTGTCCATGGTTATATGGCTAGGAAGGCTGGAATTCATCAAACCTCTCATTTTACAGATGAAGAAACTGAGGTGGAAAGAGGTTAAAAAATTAGCTTAGGAACACACAGCTGGTTAATGTCTGAGACAAATGAACTTTAAACTTGGGACCTCCTGCCTCCAAGTCAAGCTTCTAACTGACTAGACTCAATGGCACATCACAGGAAAATGAGGGTCATGTGAGGGTACAAATTGCTGGTGATGGGTGGTTTAGCTGGAGTGGAACATAGAGTACTTGGAGGAGAATAGCATGAGATAAGGTCAGAGAGGTAGGGCAGGAACAGAGAAGCCTACAAAGGAGTCTGAATTTTATTGGGTAGATAATAGTCCAGACAACTGGGCTTGAGAACCATTCAACCACATACCAGTAGAGCAAAAGACAACTAATAGGTTATCTCCATTCCCATCTCTTGTCCCCTCCTGATCTTAGAAAAGGCAATCCTAGAGAGGATAGGGAATTTAAAAAAATTATGACCAGCAGTAACAATCAATAAAAATATCTGAAAAATAACGAATTAAGTGAGTCACGGGTGCTAATAGCTCAGTGAGGTGCCTGGGAGATGACAAGACAGTCAACCAACTAACACTTCTAGAGTTGGAGGTCCCTAACCATCAGCCCCTATTTATCCCCTTTTAGGTTAAAATCTGGGATTTAAGGATGAAGATTGGAGCTTCGGACTCATGTTAAAAGTGATACCTGAAAAGAGGGGTTTAGTTCCAAGAATGAGGAAGTGGGGGACAGAGGAAAGGCTGGCAAGAGGTGAGAGGCTAGAAGTAGGTCACTGGCTTGGAGTGTTGATGTGTTTCTCTGCTCTTTGTTCCAGTCACCTGTTTATGCTGGGAATTCTGCACTTGATCAGTCGAATGGAATGTGTGACAGACACTGACCAAGAGCCCCAGGGGTGTACAACAAAGGCTTCAGTCAGCAAAAACAAGCCATCCTGCAAGCTCATACTTAGTAAATAGTCCCATGCCAGTAAGAAGAGGATTAAATGACCCCTTTCCTATAGGCTGATGAGTTCTAAAACTCCCCTGAAATGTTCAGGTCCAAGCATCCTTGCCCCTGGTCCTTGCTTTCTAATATCTCAGCAAGGAAATATGAAGGCATTAAATAATCTGCCCTCGACTGAACCATTAATAAACAGAATAATTTCCACCAGAAAGGGACCTTGGAATCCCTTAGTCCCCTTCCTTTCTTTTATGCCATAAGGCCCCTAAAGATGAAGAGACTTACCTAGCACCAGAGAGCTAGCTGTCCAGTTAGGAAACATAGGCAGGAATGTGTGGGTAAATGTTTTAACAACCATATCTCCAGGGAAAAATAATGGTGGTATAGTGGATAGAGTACTGGACCTGAAGTCAGGAAGATTCATCTTCTTAAATTCATATCTGATCTCAGATATTTCCTAGCTGTTTGATCCTTAACCCTAATCACTTGACCCCAATTGACTCAGTTTCCTCATCTATAAAGTGAACTTGAGAAGGCAATGCTAAACCACTCCAGTATCTTTGCCAAGAAAACCCCAAATGGGATCATGTAGAGTGGGGCACAACTGGAAATGAATGAACAAATCCAGGGGGAAAAAATCTGGACATGACACATTCTTCAATTTAGTCTTCATTGTTAACTTTTTCTCCATCACTTTCTTAATTCTAGATAATCAACAAAACAATCAAGCCCTGATTTGTAGAATTTGCTGATTTCTAAAGTTTAAAGGCAAAGCACATTGGGGGGGGGGGGCAGCTCCAGCATAGCACTGCATAGAAGTCTCCTGAATCAGGTAGCTCCTAAAATAATGACCACAAAAAAAATTGTTTTTAAACTCTTAACCTTTCATCTTAGAAGAGCAGTAAAGACTAGGCAATGGGAGTTAAGTGACTTCCTCAGGATCACACAGCTAGGAAGTGTCTTGAGGTCAAATTTGAACCCAGGACTTCCCATCTCTGGGCTGGCTCTCAATTCACTGAGCTACCCAGCTGTCCCAAATAATGACCATCTTAAAGACCAATGTGAAATATGTTTGTATATGTTTTATATGTGTGTATACATTTGTACACACATGTTGTGTGTGTATATATTTTTTTCTTTAATATTTTCTTTAATAAGACATTACAGCACACAACTGAGCCTCCAGTGTGTTAATTAACAGGGAGTATAATCATATGAAAGA